>NW_017670477.1:99532-118571 GCF_001879085.1 Nicotiana attenuata | reverse complement strand
AGCCAGCAGATTATGTTCTGTGAGAAAATGGTCCATCTACCACATGTCGTGCTCACATGCCATCAAGTGCTTTCAACATACAGGTTTAGGGCCAACCAACTATGTTGATAGGCAATACAGTATTGTTGCATGCTTAAACACATATAGTGGGCAGTTGCAGCTAGTGGGTGCTGAGCATTATTGGCCGCCAATACTTGTGGGCACTTGCGTAAGCTACAAATGCAAAAAAGAATGCATATATGGAACCAAATGGATGTTGGTGATACAGTTTATGAGCATAAATGTGGCATATGCTCGCAAACAGGACACGACCGTCGTAAATGTCCTTCAGCTGGTTTGGATGGCGGTGGTAATCCAGCTCTTGGTGCAAGTTCATCTAATGTGCCCAACAATCAAGGATACACGTAGTGTTTTATTTTCGTAATATTTATTGTAATAAGTGTATGTACTTGTTTATGTTGCCAGATGTATCAAATAAAATTATATTTTCATTGTTGTTAAATCTTATTGATATTTAACATTTTTCAGTTGAGTAAATTAATGAATTTTTCCCTCCCGTTCATGTAATCAAAAATAGTATTGGATTAAAAAACGAAAAATTTTAACGTTAACTTTCGAGTTTCACTCTAAAATTATTAGAAAACTACACTGTCAGATGAGGAAGATGTTTGATAAATAAGTAAATATATATAGCGCGGTTAAATACTACGTTTTGTGTGTTGTCTTGTCAATCTGAAAAGCTGCCCGACTGCGAAAAAGCGGTTTCGTTTCAGAAAAAATATTTAACACGCCATATATAGCGCGGTTAAATACTACGTTTTGTATAAATACATATAGTGCAGTTGAATACTATGTTTTGTGTGTTGTCTTGTCAATCTAAAAAGCTGCCCAACTACAAAAAAGTTGTTTCGTTTCAGACAAAATATTTAACACGCCATATATAGCGCGGTTAAGTACTATGTTTTGTATGAATATATATAGCGCGGTTGAATACTACGTTTTGTGTGTTGTCTTGTCAATCTGAAAAGCTGCCCGACTGCGAAAAGTTGTTTCGTTTCAGAAAAAATATTTAACACGCCATATATAGCGCGGTTAAATACTACGTTTTGTGTGAATATATATAGTACGGTTGAATACTACGTTTTGTGTGTTGTCTTGTCGTTCTGAAAAGCTGCTCGACTGCGAAAAAGCAGTTTTGTATCAGAAAGAATCTTTAACACGCCATATATAGTGCGGTTAAATACTACGTTTTGTGTGAATATATATAGCGCGGTTGAATACTACGTTTTGTGTGTTGCCTTGCCTATAAATAACGGGCACATTCTAGTTATTTTCTGCGCTTAACAATAACCAATAGCAAAACTATCCATAAAAGCAAGCTTTTTTTTTACGCTTTAATAAATGTCTGAACGCCTTTATGTACCAAGGTGCGAGTGCGGCAAAAAATGCATGATGAAAGACTGTTGGGATGATGGTGAAGTTGGATGCCGCTACTGGATGTGTGTGAACAAGTTTTATAGGGTTCCTGACGAACCTGTTTGCAATTTTGAGGTATGGATTGATGAACCCTATCACCAGGAATACTACAAAGATTCTTTGCAGTATCTTCATGATTTGACCAAAAAACAGTGGGAATATGAACGAAAATACAAACGAGAAGTTGCGGAGTAGAAGGAGAAACTCAAAGAGGTGGAAGAAGAAAAAAATAAGCTGGAAGAAAAATTTAAGTGGTTGGAGTAGAGAATACTAGGGGGTGGTGACTAAACAATGACATTTATGTGTTGAGTGTAGTAGTATATCTTTATGTTTCCCATGTCATGTGTTTTCATTAGTTGTACTGAATTTAAGTTATGTTAAGTTTCTATGTTTGTGTTTGTGTTGTAATGTTAAAACAAAGAAGAAACGGGGTAATAAAAACATAATGCACATATTATGTAAGCATAAAAAGTTGTTGTTATTATTTACATAATTTAATATTTACATAATGTACATAAAATACAAAAAAAGAAAATCAATGTGTCCCACAACCTGTGTGCTTCAATGCAGCCGCTGGCCTGATGCGCATCCCTTCCCACCCGGATACCCTATCAGGATCATCCTCATCACGTCGCCTCTTTATATGAGGATGCGCTGCAGCATGATCGTCAGTAGTGCTGGAAGGATTGGTAGAAGGGACCGCCGGTCCATCAGCAACCTAAAAAATAATAAGTCAGCTCTGTATATGAAAATATATGTTAGTAATGTACGTGTTAAGTCAAAAAAACATTTCTTACCATGGTCTCGTCGGGCTCCTGAATATAAGCATCCATGGGGTCCTGCTCAGCATCGCACAAAGTGGCCTTCGTGACGGGTTGGGATGAAGCCTTAATAAGAGAATTATAAAGTTATTTATGGCGAATCAATGAGATAAAAACAATAAAAAGTTAATAGTAATACAAACATACCTGCGCCTGTGAAAGATCCACAACACCCGTCGACGATGAGCCAAAACTCAGCCGTTTCCCACCATCCACATCTCAGGTCGACCGATCCTCAGCAGCGATCGATGGGCCTGAAAAGAACTGCTCCCAATCTCCGATAATGCTCGGGCCTGTGATCAACAATGGATCTGACGGGGTCACCTGCGATGCGCTGGAGTCAGCGCCAGCTGAAGGCTATATGATGGCATGCTGCTGGGATGATTATCTGGCTGAGGGAGGTAACCCGGAAGATCAGCTCCAACATCCTCATCAGGTGCCTCAACGCCCCCTTGCTGGGGACCACCTCCTCGCCAGCCCCTACGACCCCGTGGGGCACCCCTAGCTCGTGGGATAGCCCTGCCTCATGCCCGTCCCCTCGCGCGTGGGACAGGTCTACCCCGATGGTAGTGCTCTGGCGCCATATAAGTAGGGACATGATCTAAGCGCTCGTCCTCTCTGGCTCGATGCAGTGTCCGGGCAGCCAGCTCTGTAACCTGCAGGACATACTCCTGCAAAGCGACCGCAGGATCGCTGACATGCTTCTGCATCTGCAGTCCCAACTGGTGGACTAAATGTTGACCAATAGCCTGCACAACATGTAAAATATAAATTACAAACGCTATATCACAATTATAAGTAAGAATACAAAATAACATACCAGTGCCTCGTGCCTCCCGGCGTATGGAACATACCGACCGCCAGCTCGATGATTGGGGTTCCCGACGAAAAGTCGGGTGACGCCACGGTACAGGGGGGGGGGGCAGAAACAGCTCTAATCCCTGGTCCCAAGTATATATTTGATCCTGTAGCCATGCCAAATATTGGCCGTCCACCCTACTACGATCATCCCGCTGGTAATGTGTGGTCTCCCAGGTGGGCGGTGTCGGTACGAGCTGCGGCCTGCCAAACTGGCGAAGTACTCGCTCGATGGCATGATGCCCCACAACATCAAGGCAGAACAACGGGACGGAACAACCCCACATAAGTCAGTCAGTTGAGCAATAATCGGGCAAGCCAGCTATCACCGCGTCGCAGTATGGCGTCCAGATGAATTATTAAGGAAGAAAAGAAAACGTCGGTATATGCAACTTGTGTTTGAAGCAATGACAATTAAACATAGATATACATTTACTTGTGTGCCATCCAGCAAATCCAATATATCCCTGCACAATGAGAGATTATGCCGAGCCTCGTACTCGTGCGTATGTCCCAGTCGAAGTACCCATCCCTAGCTAGAGGGAGCAACTCCGGTGGTACATCCGGATCTAATGGTGGTAGAGGTGGCTGCAGTTGCAGAAACCGCTCCCAGGCCCAAACTTAACATAAAAAGTTGACGTCAAACTTAAGATATATTTTAACTAGGTATGTTAATATGAATAGAGTATTCGAATATGTTGTCACCTGTAGTAGCGGCAACAATCCTGCAACCTCACGCTGGGTGCCCATGCTCGCCCAGCACATGCATCTGTACAAGTAGGCGAGAACAACAGAGCCCCAACTGTACTGGGGTAAATCATCTAGCCACTCAATATGATGAAGAAATCTCAAGCTGACTAGGTTCCTGAAGTGTTCGGGAACAAGACCCCTCCAAACAACAGGAGTAGCAGAAACCTCGTATACCGGTCAACATGATAATCCGGTGTATCGCCATCGATCTGAGGATGCAATGTCTCCAACCACAAACGAATAGTCGTCAACGGAAAACGACTGGTCCCATGCAGCACAGTCTCATCCTCTGGCCGAAAAGCAGTGAGCCGCTGCAGCATGTCCAGGTACTGCACACGTGTCATCTCTCTCATGCCAGGCGGCAGTGAAACAGCTAATCCATCAACGGGGAGCCCATATAAAACCTCCACGTCCTGCAATGTGACAGTGGCCTCGCCAATGGGAAGGTGGAATGTGTGCGTCTCCGATCTCCACCGCTCTATCAGGGCCGTGATCAAGGACCAATCGAGCTGCAGCCGCCCGATCTCAATCATCCTGTAGAAACAAATGTCCCGCAAGCGCGCGACTACACGGGCATGGAGAATTCTATCATGCAGAAAGTCCCACATGTCGTCCACCCTCCTGGCGCGGAGAGTCTGGGTAAGTAACTCACCCTCCCATATGTGCGCGGACCTATGGTCGCCCTATAACGAGAGTAGCTCATTGCTAGAAGGTCCGAGATGAATAGGCAGCACCTCCATGTCGTCTACTGTAAATTAAACAACATTAAACACATGTTAGTTTTATAATTTTATATGTTTGTTTGTGGATTAAATAATTAAAATATTATAATTAAATATTCACATATGGGTTTCAGGCTCGATATTTGGAGCCCAGTAGCACCAATTTATCCTGAATTCTTCCATGTGTTAGTTTTATAATTTCATATGTTTGTTTGTGGATTAAATAATTAAAATTTTATAATTAAATATTCACATATGGGTTCCAGGCTCGATATTTTGGAGTCCAGTAGCACCAATTTATCCCGAATTCTTCTATGAGTTAGTTTTATAATTTTATATGTTAGTTTGTAAATTAAATTATAAATTATTATAAATAAATATTCACATATGGGTTTCAAGCTCCATATTTGGAGCCTAGTAGCACCAATTTATCCTGAATTCTTGTATGTGTTAGTTTGATTATAATTTTACATGTTAGTTTGTAAACTAAATAATTAATTTTTATAGTTAAATATTCACAAATGGGTTCCAGGCTCGATATTTGGAGCCCAGTAGCACCAATTTATCCTGAATTCTTCTATTTGTTAGTTTTATTATTTTACATGTTAGTTTATAAATTAAATTATAAATTTTTATCAATAAATATTCACATATGGGTTCTAGGATCCATATTTGGAGCCCAGTAACACCAATTTATCCTGAATTCTTATATGTGTTAGTTTTATTATAATTTTATATGTTAGTTTGTAAATTAAATAATTAATTTTTATAATTAGATATTCACAAATGGGTTCCCGGCTCGATATTTGGAGCCCAGTAGCACCAATTTATCCTGAATTCTTCTATTTCTTAGTTTTATTATATTACATGTTAGTTTTATAATTTGATATGTTTGTTTGTAAATTAAAGAATTAGTTTTTATAATTATATAAAATTAAATTATTAAATATTCATATATGGGTTCTAGGCTCGATATTTGCGGCCCAGTAGCACCAAGTATGTGTTGACTATAATTGGACAGAGTTTCTGTTTGATCTATCAGTTATTTTGACGTATTTTTGAGTATAAGAGATACTTAAACTACAGGGAAACTACGCTAAAAGGCACTACATTTTACTACGCTAAAAGATATTATATTTTACTACCCTAAAAGGCATTCCGATTTACTAGTCTTTAAGCAAAAAATAATTTAAACCAGATAAAATACAACAAATACATTGTAATCACAAAAATACATATAAAACAGTAATAGTAATTTATTAATATTTTTATTAACAAATAATAACGATTTCACAATTTTTACGTATGTTTTACAATATTAATATCTTAGTCCGGATAAAAATAATATACCAATTTAATCGCAAAAAAATAAATACAAAACAACATACAACACATTCAAAACAACTAATATGCATTATTTATACGAGGTCGGACATAAACTAAATCGGAATACCTCTATTTATGTTTTTCGAAAAGTTGAATATTTAAAATTTTGACTTCGAAACAAGCAACCCACAATAATAGAAGGCTTGGCTAGGATGTGGGACCAACAGTGATTAGTTTTTGTGGGACGGGTGGGGTCCACTCGAGTTTTTTATCGGTTTTAGGGGCGGGGGGGGACCGTTGCTAAGCTTTTAAAAATGGGGGAGTTTCTAATGTCCAAAAATGTGGGGGAAAGGGGAGGGGATGATACTTATATAGGTAAAACGCGGCTTAATACCGCATTTTATGTAAAACGCGGTACTGAACCGCGCTTTATATAGTTGTCTTTTCAGCTACTATGTAAAACGCGATTTGCTAAAGCGTTTTATATAAAACGCAATTGTATACCTCATTTTCTATAGAAATGTAACTTTTTATTTACACTTAAAAAAATTTTTGAGTCCAAAATAACCACATTTAGGTTCCGGACTCCCTTCCCAAGCACTCACAGGCATAGATATATACACACACGGTGACAAGGCACAGGGAGAGCTGAATTCGGAGGAAGACAATTGAGGGGAACGAAGATATAGTTGGAGAAGAGAAAGCAAAGAAATATGATCCTTCTTCTTCTTCCAATATCCAAAATATAGATCTGACCGCTTTCCACATCATAGAAATCATGTAAATTTAATCTCTTCTCCATTTAATCCACTACTCCTCTATTATGTAAAGACGACAAGATTTTCTCTCCAAAAACGGAGTTGCCTTCTCTGCCTAAAAACTCCATTAACATCACTATTTCTCTAATAAACAATACTACAAACACCTTATGTTCATTAAAACCAACCTGAAAAATTTCATGAAACAGAATCACAAATAGTCATAGTTCACTTCAGCTCCTCGTTTTCGTGCGAGGTTTGGTTCAAAGCTCGATCAAGTAGGGTCAGGTTCAAGGTTGCCAATGAGGTTCACGGTTCAAGATTCTGTTCCTGTTGTTATTTTCCGATTAAATATAATTCACTGGAGTTCATTGTAATCGAGTTCCGTCAATAGAAAAGGGAAGCTTCTTGCTGCAGAAGGTCCATCTCTCAAACCTTTATTTTTATTTCATTTTATTATTCTACTTTAGTTGAAAATTTGGCTTGATTTGGTATTTTTTTTTTCTGTTGGCATGTTTTCATGTGTTGTCTTGATTTCATTATTTAGTTAAATGCTTCAATTCGTAATAATGAATCGATGAACTGATAATGATAGTCCAGCATTTTAACCTTGACTTAGATCTTTAAAAAACCTCGTAGCTTATCTAGTAAATGAAGTCGTAAAGAAAACAACTTAGGCTGAAACTGATTTAGGCAATGGGTGGGCCTTAGAGATGAAGTTTGGAATGCATTAGGACGGGAGGTGTGGGGCTTAAGTGAAAGAGAAATTTGGACTTCAAAATATTTCTTTCTCCCTTCTGTTTTATTGCTTGATCACTAGAAGCATGATTTAGGCTCGATAACACATGGGTAGGTAAAATGAGAACGTTTATGCATTCTTGGTTTAGAGGTGAGAGGTTGACCCCTTAGTTATTATAATTTGACCAGGAGAATGCCCCAAGGTATTTATGAATATTTGTTTTAAGGGAATGCCCCGAAGTACATGTAAATGAAGGCCGAATACAGACGTTCTCATGGAGGTATACTGTAGGATAGTTTAGATGTATTTTCGTTGTTTTGCTTTCTCTTTTAATACTTGGGGACAACCTTGAACCTTCTTTTATTCGGATGTTTTGCTTGTTTATTTTGTTCGTGTGGTCTCGATTTGAGTACTCTCTAAAGCCAACTCGATCAAGTATGTAACCATATTTATTACGAAACTTGGGGAATGCCTAATACCTTCTCCCCGAGTAAAATGCATTCCCTTAGTTAGAATCTTTAGTGCAAACTGATTTTGGAGTCAAATGTCTTTTGAAGGGAAGGTATAATTTTTTTTTTTGCAAATGGTGACTTGGTACACCAAAAAAATTATGTCAGTGGCGACTCTAAAATCCCTTTTATATTTTATTATTTTCAAACTTGGAAACCCTTTTCGCTTTACAAATTACTTCATCTCTTTATAGAGGTTAGTTTAAAAAGAAGTATGACAACCACCATAGTACGTATGTCCATTCTGCCGCGTAATGCAAATAGAGCACGTGTCACACCTCTTTTTTTTCACATCACTAACCCTCTTAAATAAATAAAAAAAGATTTGTAAAGCTCAAAAAAGAGTTTCTAATTAAAAGTGACAAAAAATATTGTGTTTCAAAAGATTTTAGACTCGCCACCTGGCAATTGATTCCGGTGTGCCAGGCCACCGTTTTTGTAGAAGTAATTTTTCCTTTAAAACACTTGCACTCAAAACTATGTCGGCACCAGAGATTTTAGGTAAGGGGGTTCATTTGACTCAGGGAGAAGGTGTTAGGCACTCCCCAAGCCCCGTGAAAGTCACGGTTGCGTACTCGATCTAGCTGCCTTTTAAAATATTCAAATTGAGGTAAAAACAAACACAGAAAAGAAAAACAAACACACAAGAGGCTCGAGGTCGTCCCCTCATAATAAAAGAGAAATAAAAATGAAAATAAAGATAAAATACTGAGAGTTCTACTTTCGACCTCTGAATACAAATACTTCGGGGCATACCCCGGATGAAAATATATACAAATTTCGCAGGGCATTCCCCGAATAATAAACTAAGAGAAACGACTTCCCGCCTCAAGTAAACATGAACTAAAGAAAACCTAAGATTTGCCTACCCGAGTGATAACGGCCTAAACATGCTCCTAGCGATTAAAGCAATAAAACAAAATAGTGAACAGGCAATACTCGAAATTCAATTATGTTTTTTTAGATCCCAACGCCATGTCCCCGAACAAACAACTTTCTCAAGCAGCTTTATAACAATGAAACAAACAGGCTAAAGGAAATATTCAAGACAATTTGAAGGAATTAAAATAAAATTACGTAACCAAACGAAAGGTAGATTAAAAGATGATGAGTGCCTTGTGACACTTTCCCAGGACAACCCCATTTCTTGACTCAATTCTAAAAGCTCAAGTAATAAAGATTATTCTCTATTAGTCTTTTTTTAATGCCACTCAAGTCATATGCTCTTCACAAGGAACTTTCTGAAATGTGTTTTAAGGTAGAGCACAAATGTTAACATATAAACAAAAGGGTGAAGCAAATGATTGGCAGCATTGACATTCTTAATTGCACACACAACTCACTCTCTTACATGTAAATGAACTTTATATCAGTGGAACAAGAAAAATGAACTAATATTCCAAGACATTAACATACCGCACCACACATCTAATAACAACAACACCTAACTAGTGGACAATCTCAAGAACCCAAACTCAGTTTTAGTCCCAATAAGCTTTCAACCTAAATTTACAAGCTTGGGCAGATTAGTTTCATAGCAAAACAACTTTTCAGTTCAACATGCAACAAGTTTTCAAAGTGTATTCAAAGAGCTCAACGAGTTTCACCAATGTCAACTCCTCATAGTTCCAACAGGATAAAATCAAAACGAGGCGCCACAAATTACACCAAGAAAATGACGAATTAAGTAAACGATAGACACGGCGAATTCTAAACAATTTATGAGTTGTCTAAACCTTTCCAACAGTCTTCACACTAAAGAAAAAGCTAATTTTCTGATTTGATAGTGAACAAAGACATGTTTTAAGCCTCTGAATCCCGAGCAGTCATGAAAAGAAACCAAAATGCGCATGACAATTAGCATCCAACGCAATAAACATGAATTGTGCGGACTCAAACCAATAACGATCAAACAGGCACATTGAAGAGACACTACGGGTTCACTTCATGTGTAGACCTCAAGGAGATAGGCGAAGATTTCTAAAAAAAAAACTTTGCATGAATGCATTGATTAGTTAAACTCATCCACCAGTCATAGAATCAAGAAGACTTCAGTCAGTCAACATGGACAAGCGAGCAAATCAGAAAATTGTACGGGCCAGTTGCGAGTCAGTTTTAATTCGCAGTAAGTTTGGTCAAGGCATCTCATCTCTCACTGAATAAGCACGATTACTTACTATAACGGATTTAAAATTGAAAGATGTAATGACTTAACAGACAACAAATACATCAAGCTGAAGGGTGCAAACAAATCCAACAATATTATGATTTCAAATTGCCTTGCAAAATTCAAATGCTCTCAGCATAAACTAGAAATAAAATCAGTAAAGTTGACAAAAAGAGTCCCACAATAAACTCAAAGGAACTGGAAACAGGACATTTCATAGGTAGGCCAACACTGCATTCCTTTACTCGACGAGATTGAAACCCATGTCATCACCAGACCCTCTCACACTCGAATCAAATCAATAAACCAAACCAGAATTGCATTAAAATGACAAGTAAACTACATCATCGATTCACAATTTTCGCTACCATCAAAGTCGAAACATATGCCAAATAGATTCAAACTTAGAGAGAACTACAGAATATTCCAAAGGGTTCATACAGCTCTAGTCACAACAGCTTGTACCAAATCATGACTTAAACAGTTTTAAAACCATCCCAGGCCCTAGCTCTTATCACTATTTAATCAACACCCAAATAAAAATAAAAGAGGAAAGAAATAATTGCACCTAAATATTGGAGTTTCAATTTCTCTAAAGGTTCAGCAGTTACACGAGCAAAAACGAAACCGCAGCTACAACGGGAACTAGAATCGGATAGAAGCTCGGACGGAACTTCAGTTTGGCGACTGATATCGAACCTCGAACCTCAGCTAAACTCCATTTTGTACTCAAGTCAGCTCCACGAGAAAATCAAAAATCAGAAAATGAAGTGTTTTTTTTTGGATTTGAGAATCAGAAAATGTACCTTTTTTTTTTGCTTCTATTTTTTTTATATGAACGAAAACAAAAAAATCAGAAGAAAAGATGGAAAATCAAAGCTAAAACCCTAGTTCTGTTTCTCCCTCTTTTTTTTCTCCTTTTCATCCCCAAAAGTCCCAATATATAGGCGAGTTCGAAACCCAAGACTTTCTCCCCAAGAAATCCGAAAACCCTAGAAGAAATTCTAAAATCTTCAAAACTAAAATCGGAAAATCTCTTCTATTGGTGAGATAAGACAAATGGAGGGAGTAGATCGAGTGCAACTCAATCCTACGCACCCCATTTTTCCTATTTTCGCCTAAAAGAGATGAATCCGAAAAATAGCAAGAAAATAAGACAAAACCTTCTTACTTCTTTGGAATTAATCAACACTAATTAAATATTCAAAATATAAAATATCAAATGACCTCAAATTAGATTAAGATGGAAATATTTTGTCATTTTCAATATTACAATAAAAGTAAGTAAAATAGGTTAGAATCATGGTAAAAGTTAAAATAATATCCTTGTAAAAATACTAATAACCTAAACTAGATAGAAATAAGATAAAACATGAAACTATTTTTGTACTTTTCAATTTTTGTGCTTTAAAAATAGAATTAAAATTAATAATAAAGTGAAATCCTATAGAACTAAACTCAAATAAATATCCTAAAAATACTAGGACTATTAAAAGTAATTCTAATGGGCGGGTCAAATACATGTCTACACCACGTCCCTTGCTACCCATCAAGCACGAAATCTTCTAAGAACACTTTTAAGTGACCATATTGAGGACAAATTAATTAGGTGCCTCAGTTTAGAGAGAAACAAGAGGGCCAAATTGACAGGAAAGAGATGCTGAAGAGATACCTGTTGCAAAAGATTCTAGTTATTAGAGTGGTTTTATGAGTTAACAAAGAGTTGAATGTGCCTTCTGAAATTTTGGATCTTCTGCACAATGAAGATTATCCATCATACTTTCAATTCAAATTAAGAGTCATTCTGTTGTTCCAGAAGATCGAATAAGTAGATGTTTGCCTCTTTGCACTTTATGCCGAGGAGTTTGGGTCAGAATGTGCCCCTCCAAATCACCGTTGTATCTATTTATCGTTTCTACATTCTGTCATGTACTTAAGAACTGATATAAAAATGCTGAACGAGGGATGATTGCATACACTTGTATACCATGAAATACAAGTATAGGTCAATGTTGAAGAAAGCATGTGAAGAGCACATTATGGTGAATTTTACCAATATATATAACCGCAAAGCAATTTTTACTAATTGCAGCTAAAAGAAGTGCTAAAATTCTTAGCATAGTCAATTTTCTTCAATTTAAAGTACATTGAAATTCTAACGTTTAGTCTTGGGTGTTACAGGTGCATGCCTAGAAACTCCTCAAGAACTGGTAAATTGTTTGAAGCACTATCAAATCCTGAGAAATTTTTTAAGGCACTGAATCGTGCAAACTAGAAAGGCAAACAGCAACAGAACTCAACAGAACAAATCGAACCAGACAAGGATGACAGAGTAGAAAATCCAGACAACAGAAACAATACGAATGACCCGAACAATCAGGGTGTGGTGCCTCTTGTGCCAGAAGCAGCATTGTATGAATGAGCACAACCCACCGCCGACAATTTGGAAACCGCAATTGCAGTCCCTCGGATACAAGCGGAATCATTTCAAATCACAAATAACATGCTACATTTGTTGCAGAACAAGGGTCCGTTCTCAGGGTCATACGTTGAAGATCCTCAGCAGTATCTAAAGAATTTCCTGTCGATATGTGCCACACAAAGGCAAGATAATGTGACATCGAAAGCAATAAGGGTGTTGTTGTTTCCATTCTCGGTGATGGGAGCGGCTCAGACTTGGCTTAATTCACTCCCCATAAACTCCATCACTAGTTGGGAGGAATTAGTCAAGCAATTTGTGAATAAATTCTACCCACCTAATAAGACTGCTCAACAAATTGATGAGATATTGAGCTTCAGACAGAAACCAACAGAGACATTACAAGAAATGTGGGAGAGGTTCAAGGGTCTGCTGGTAAAGTGTCCACATCATGGCATTCTGGAGCAGATGTTGGGGCAGAGGTTTTACATGGGATTGGCAGATAGCTTGAAGGCCAATGTTGATGCTTCACCAGGTGGAGCATTTTGAGCAAAACATTCAGAGAAATCAAGACCCTACTTGACAAGATGGCCCAAAACTCAGGATGGATGACAAGAGACTCTCCAATCACTCCTGTAGTTCACTCAGTGGCTTTAGACTCAACTAACTCCATAGCTGAAAATATGGCCACTCTAGTGACACAAATGAGTATCCTTACCAAAAAGGTTGATGAATCAGGCTAGAAGCAGTAGGTACACATAGTTGATGCAATTAATTGGGCCTTATGTACATCATGCATTAACCAACCATATGTTTGCTCGTGGAGTGCGGAAGGTGATAACCAGCAATATCAGGAAAATATGAACTATGTGGCCAACTATGGGGGACAGAGGCAGGATGGTCAGAATTGGGGTCAGCAGAATCAACAATATAGACCAGCCCAGCAGCACTACAACAACAACAATCTTGGGGCTATGCGAACACAGGGACAAGTGGTGCCTTACCAAAGGCAACAGGGTTACAACCAGCAAAATCAGCAGCAGACTTATCAACAACCATAACAATAACAGATTGTGAGACACGATGATGGGTTTGCTAAACTTAAGGGGGTGATGCAAAAATTGATTGGGTCCACTGGAAAAATAAATAAAAGAGTAGACTCACATGAATTAGCGATAAATAATATTGAGATTCAATTAGGATAGATTTCGGTGGCTTTAAATAATCGCCTCCAAGGGACGTTACCTGCAGATACACAAATCAATCCCTAGGGGCAGGGCCCGAAACAGCTTATGGTAGTGAGTCTACGAAATGGTAGAGACCTAGATATGGAGCAAGAAATTGCTCGTAAAAGCCGACCTACTGAAACACTGGTGCCAATACCCATTGAGATAGATGATTCAACAGGGTTAACTGAGGTGATGGTACAAAATGCACAAGAGAACACCAGCAAAGAAAAATAGAGATTGGCCAAGTATCAGAAAGATGAGCAGTACAAGAAATTCTTGGAGATGTTGAAGCAAATTCAGGTAAACATTCCATTTATTAACACCATAAAGGAAATGTCTATTTATGCAAAGATGATGAAGGACTTGATGTCTCGTAAGTTCTACTTGCAAGACTTGGCCACGGTTACACTAACTCAGACATGTAGTGCTGTTGTGACGACACCCTTAGCTGAGAAGCTGTCTGACCCAGGGAGTTTCACAATCCCATGCACAATAGGCAACTATGTGTTTGCTAAGGTACTGTGTGACTTGGGGGCAAGCTTAAACTTGATGCCCCTGGCTATCTACGAAAGGTTGGGCATTGGAAGAGCTAGACCCATGTCCATGTTACTATAGCTAGCTGACCGGACATTGAAGAGGCCCTCTAGTATTCTTGATGATGTATTAATACAGGTTGGGTTGTGAAGACCATTCTTTTCCACTGGGAGAGCTCTAATTAAATGTGAAACTAGAGAGCTCAAAATGAGATTAAATGATGAAGAGAACATTCAGTGTGTAGAAATCTATGCGGCGACCAAGTGAATTTTCTAATTGCTCTCTAATAGATGCCGTGGATGTAATTCTGGAGGAAGAAGCTGAGACATTGAACACTAAAGACCCTTTAGCAGCCTGCCTCATGAACATAGATGAAGCTAATAGAGAAGACTTGGCGGAGTAGGTACTTGCTCTTGAAGGCCAAGGTTTTTGGAAAAGGGAGCTCGAGTTTGAGCCTTTGCACTTAGAGGAAAGAAAAACTCCTCCAGCTAAGCCATCAATAGAAGAGCCGCCAAAGTTGGAACTGAAGTCAGTACCACCTCATCTCAGGTATGCCTTCTTAGGACTTAACTCAACTTTACCTGTTATCATCTCATCTATTTTGTTACAAGTGCAGGCAGAACAGCTTTTGCAGGTATTGACGGAGTGCATGACAGCAATTGGTTGGACCATTGCAGACATTAAGGGTATTAACCCGGCCTTCTGTATGCATAAGATTTTTCTGGAAGATGGGCAAAATCCTTCCAGAGAACATCAAAGAAGAAAGAACTCCAACATCAAAGAAGTGGTGAAGAAAGAAGTGATTAAGTGGTTAGATACGAGAATCTTATTCCCCATCTCTGCTAGCAACTGGGTCAGCCCAGTTCAGTGTGTGCCAAAAGGGAGGTATGACGGTAGTGAAAAATGAGAAGAACGAATTGATCTCTACACGAACAGTCACAGGTTGGAGAATCATTATGGATTACAAGAAGTTGAACTTGGCCACCCGAAAATACCATTTCCGACTGCCATTCATTGATCAGATGCTGGATAAATTGGCAGAGAGGTCTCATTTCTGCTTTCTGGATGGGTACTCAGGGTATAATCAGATCTCTATTGTCCCGGAGGACGAAGAGAAAACATCATTCACCTGCCCTTATGGAATCTATGCTTTTCGAAAATGCCGTTTGGCCTATGCAACGCACATGACACATTCCAAAGGTGCATGATAGCCATCTTCATGGATATGGTAGAGGAAATAATGGAGATTTTCATGTATGACTTCTCAGTAGTGGGGAACTCATTCGATGATTGCCTTATGAACTTGAGAAGAGTATTGAAGAGGTATATCGAGACGAATCTGGTACTTAACTGGGAAAAGTGCCATTTCATGGTACAGGAAGGTATAGTCTTGGGGCACCTAGTGTCGACTAAAGGCATTGAGGTAGATTGTGCAAAGGTTGATGTGATAGAAAAGCTTCCACCACCCACTTCTGTCAAAGCAATCAGAAGTTTCCTTAGGCACACCGGTTTATATAGGAGATTTATAAAAGATTTTTCTAAAATTGCTAACCCGTTGTGTAAATTGCTTGAAAAAGATCACCCTTTTGTGTTTTCTAATGACTGCAGGGTAGCATTTGAGGAATTGAAGAAGAGACTAGCAACAACACCTATCATAGTTTCCACTGACTGGGAGCAACTATTTGAGCTGACGTGTGATGCGACTGACTATGCTATGGGAGCAGTTCTTGGGAAGCGAAAATAAAAAGTCATGCATCCAATATACTACGCAAGTAGACTCTGAGTGGTGCCCAACTAAATTACACAGTGACAGAGAAGGAGATGCTAGCAGCGGTGTTCGCATTTGAAAAATTCAAGTCATACATGATAGGCTCGAAGCTAATTGTTTATACTGGCCATGCTGCTCTCAGGTACTTAATCGAGAAGAAGGAGTCAAAACCGCGCCTAATTCGATGGGTGCTACTGCTGTCACACCTCCTTTTTAGGGGAAAGGGCATAAGGGAGTTTTTTCAATTAAAATGATTATAACCGAAACGGGATTAATTATATCAAATTAAGAGTCGCCACTTGGGATAATTTATGGTGTCCCAAGTCACCGGTTTAAAATCCCGAATCGAGGAAGTTTGACCTGTTTTACAGTCCGCGAAACACAGAAATCCAGGTAAGAAATTCTGTTAACCCGGGAGAAGGTGTTAGGCATTCCCGGGTTCCGCGATTTTAGCACGACCGCTTTAATCATATACCTGGCTTATTAAATTGTTTAATTACATATTTTAGAACGTATGTGCATTTCACCTCTTTTAGTTTAGAAATTATCCTAATACGAGTCACGCATACGTGAACTCATTTGCTTGGCACGTCAAGAATCATGTCACGCGTACGTGTCCACAATTAATAATGCTTTATTAATATTAAGAAAGTTTAGTCGAAGTTGCGCGAACGCATACCCCGATTTTGTTTTTAAGATCGTAATTATGTCACGCGAACGTATACACAATCACGATGATATATTAAATCGCGCCTAAAGCAAACTACGAATATTCATGCTTACTTCTTAAAACTAATTCGCAATTTGATGTAAGGGTACTAATTATAAATGTGCATTTGGTAGATAGGTTGAACTTTAATTATTTTTTGGGAAAAATTGGGCCAGCAGTCAGCCCATTAGGCTGTCAAAACCTTAATGACTAAAATTGCTGAAATTTGATTGGGCTCGAAATTGGGCCCAGAATTGAAAGAAAGCGAGAACAGAAGCACGTTGAGCTTGGTTTCGACCAGGCTGCCTCATCTGGGCCAATACCAGGCCCAACTGCTTCTAGCAGGAGGGCCTTCGACGTTAAGGCCCTACTGAGGCTTGAGTCCTTCTAATTCACATATAACAAAACACATTACATAAATTCTGGAAAATAAAAGTGCTGAACAACCATATTATAGGCCTTAGTTCATTAACATGCCATTAGTAACAGCAATATAAGCTTAAATCACCTTAAACTACTAACTAATCCATTAACATCAGGTGTGTAATTACTTCAATCACAACTGGAATTCTACGATAACCAATCTGAATATTACCTAGCAATTAAACATTGAATTTATTTTGAATATGGATGAACTTGGATATCAACACCCAAGTGAGGTACCATGACCAGCATAATAACCCATACCCTTTATCAAATAAACAAGAACAAGCTAATAACAACATCAATCACCCTAAACTCTTGAACAACACACGAAAAAGCTAAACCAATTTTGAGCATTCAAGCATGAAAGTCCTACTAAGTTATTGACTCTTAGGCAAATCCAGCATACGTAAGAAATAGCGAAGAAATTACAAAGCCAAATAACTTGAAAGAACATAGGTCAAGAGAAATTGAAATTTAGCGTTGAACAATAACTTCATATCATAGGTACATCTTTCAAAGAAAGAGCATGCTTGCACTCCATTTGTCACTCAAGGTTCAAAGAAGTACTTGGTTATAGAGCAAAAAAATAAGGTAAGGGATCTTTGAAATCAACAGAAGACAGCAGGAAAGAATGAAATCAGCAACAAAGAAACAGCAGCAACACACAGCTCCAGTCTTAAACCATATTTCAACTTTTTTTTTAAAAACCAGAAATTCCAAAGAAAATTTGTTCTAACTATTGGTAAAAAATCAGAAAATAGATGAGCAACTAATGGAATAGTAGAGCTGAATTTTAGAGGTGTTTTTTTAGGGTATGAAATCTCTATCTCCAAATGAAAGAAAAGGATCTTTATATAGGAAATCCTAGGGCAACCCTAACTTGATTTCCTAATTCACCTTTTTACCCCTTCAAACTTTGTTATTTCACCTCCTAGACCCTAAAAAACAGCTGAGCTGTCTTCATTTCTTGGCATACAAGCATTATCTTATCCTCTTGAAGCTTCTCCTCCTAACAGAAAATATTCTTTAGGCCTAAAATACCCAAAGTAACCCCTGACACCCCTGTATTTACCTCCCATACTAAACAAAACATGGGCCATCTGACCCCAAGACTCAGGCCCAAATGAGTGGGCCTCTACTGCTCAAACCCGGCACACACAGAAGCCCAATAGGCAACCCAAACATGGCAATCATATGAAAAAGAAAATTCAGAGACATGATAACTAATGTTATGACCTATAAACTAACTGGTTAATTAATTAAAAGAAAAGAAAAAAAATCTAATCAAAACAGTAATTGAACAAATCAAACAAACAAAATAAACACTATTTTTTCCATTAATTTTTCTTAGAATGAACAAAAACACTAAAATAAAGCAAAGAGGACAAGAAATATACCAACTGAGAAAACAAGGAAGGACCTCGAGGCAGATCTCTGATAAGACTTCGAGACGGATCGAAAGTGACCCCAAATGATTGTTCTTGTCAAGAACAATCTATTTGGGGTGAGCTTTGAACCAAACGAACGATGAAATCGCGGAGAACCCTGAACATGCAAGACCAGATTTTCTTTTTGATTATTAGATCTGAAATTGGAAGGGTTCGGTGGGGATTTAAAGAAAACCGTTTATGAATTTACAAAAGAGGGGGCAAGGGTGATTGAATAGTAAAAATTTTGGGCGGTATGGGGTGTTGTCGCCGCCGTGAGACAATTTTTGGCAGGCGGCGGCTGGAGGTGAAGAGAAAGGGAATCAGGGCGGCTAGGGTTTGTGTTTTAGTGAGGGAGACGGGTAAATGGGGGGTCTGAAGGGTTTGGGGGGGGGGGGGTT
>NW_017670477.1:93681-99512 GCF_001879085.1 Nicotiana attenuata | reverse complement strand
GGGGGGGGGGGGGTTTAGGATAGTTATTTTGTAAGGAGTGTTGAGTTCCCAGCCTTCGGATCATCAAAGATCAACGGTTGGGATTGGGGGACGCCAAATGACATCGTTTGGTTAAGTTGGGAGGGCTGGACCGGGTGTGGAATTGGGCTGGGTGGATTTGGGGGAAAAACTTGGGCCTGGAACGGATTTGGCTCAAACGAATCCAAACAGGCCTTCTAGTCTCTTTATATTGAATTAATTTCCTTTAATTTAAAATACTAATTGTTAATAAACTTAATTAACCTAAATTAAATCCTAAACAGAACCTAGTAATGTAAAATTGACTTAATTATCTATTTCTATTACTAAAATAATTAATTGATTTAGAACGAATAAAAGAAAGGTACTAATTTATAAAACCAAAGCTAAAAAATGGAATAATCTATATTTTTTATTTATGTTTATTAATGCAATTATCTAACAACTTAAACCTAAAAATACAAATATCAACCTAAAAATGCAATGCATGAAACTTGAGTATATATTTTTTTTCCAGGTATTTCCTACGCTTTTAATATAAAAAATGCAACTAAAAATGCAAACAATTAAGCAGATATTCCTAAAAATTCTATAAAAATTGAAATAAACTAAAAATAAAAACTATAATGATTTTGTAGGAGTATTTTGGTCGGGCAAAAGTCACGTGCTCACAGCTGTCCCTCTTTGCTCGGAAACACGAAGAGTTTTCGGGCAAAGATAAAGTGAGTGAATACGAGCGATTTTTGCCCGTTTGGATACTCCATGGGAAGTATTTTGAAAAATTTGACCGAACCTTGCTTCCAAGGTTGCCTACATATCCTCGACTATAAAGGAATCAAGTCAGTGTAGTTCTAGAAGTTTTGGTAGCTGGGACTACCGAGACCTGTGATTTCACTGCTGCAACTGCTGCTGCTGTTACTGCTTGTTGAACTCCTTATTACACCGAAATCAAAATGAAAAGAAGCTAGGCAAGTCTATTAGCTATGAGTTACAAGATTCCGATCTATATGTCTTCAAACTTGATCTTGAAACTTCTGCAGTTTTGTCGCCCATCTAGAACTGTTGACTCGTGCTCTCGAGGCAAGCGTCCGTTATTTCTAACCTGAATTGACCCTATTCTTCAGGTGGGTTCCTATTGTTGTCTTGGACTTTGAACTTAACTTTGACATGAATTCTCTCGTTCTCCGGGTGGGTGCCTGCTACTATGACAAAACAGACAAAACAAAAGAAACTTTTCTGCCCCAGTTTGGTACCGAGAAACTCTGTAAATGTTAATCGGATCCTGTTAACCAAAAGATCTCTTAGAATTTAAAAGCTAAATTCCATTATCTAGGAGGGTCCTGACAACTTATCCTAAACCGCATTATCTAGGGGAGTCCTCACACTTTGAAACTGTATCCCATTATCCAGGAGGGTCCTGACAATTTAAAAACCGTATCCCATTATCCAGAAGGGTCCTGACAATTTGAATCTAAATACCATCATCCAGGCTAGTCCTGACAACTTGAAAATAAATGCCATTATCCAGGCAGATCCTGAAAACTTGAAACTAAATCCCATTATCCAGGAGGGACCTGAAAACATGAAATTAAATCCCATTATCAAGGAGGGTCCTGATAACTTGAAACTAAATCCCATTATCCAGGAGGGTCCTGAAAACATAAACTTAAATCCCATTATCCAGGAGGGTCCTGATAACTTGAAATTAAATTCTATTATCCAGAAGGGTCCTGAAAACTTTAAAACTAAATTCCATTATCCAGGAGGGTCCTGAAAACTTAAAATAAATCCCATTATTCAGGAGGGTCTTGAAAAATTTAAACTATATCCCATTATTCAGTAGGGTCCTGAAAACATTAAAACTAAATCCCATTACATAGGAGGGTCCTGAAAACTTAAAATAAATCCCATTATCCAGGAGGGTCCTGAAAATTTTAAACTATATCCCATTATTCAGGAGGGTCATGAAAACTTTAGAACTAAATCCCATTATTCAGGAGGGTCCTGAAAACTTTTAAACTAAATCCCATTATCCAGGAGGATCCTGAAAACTTTAAACTAAATCCCATTATTCAGGAGGGTCCTGAAAACTTTAAAATAAATCCCATTATCCATGAGGATCCTGAAAACATAAAACTAAATCTCATTATCCAGGAGGGTCTTGAAAACTTAAACTAAATCCCATTATCTAGGAGGTTCCTGAAAACGTAAAATCTAAAATAATCCCATCTATTCAGAAGGTCCGGAATAACTTTAAACTAATTTATCCCCACTATCCATGTTAGGGTCCTGGAAAAACATAAAATAAAATCCATTTATTCGGAGGGTCCTGAAAACTTTAACTAAATATCCTATTATTCAGGAGGGTCCTAAAAACTTTAACTAAATCCCATTATCCAGGAGGGTCCTGAAAACTTTAAATTAAATCCCATTATCCAAGAGGGTCCTGAAAACCTAAACTAAATCCCATTATCCAGGAGGGTCCTGAAAACTTTAAACTATATCCTATTATTCAGGAGGGTCCTTAAACTAAAACTAAATACCATAATCCAGGTGGACCCTGAAAACTTAAAATAAATCGCATTATTCAGGAGGGTCCTGAAAACATTAAAGTAAATGCCATTATTCAGGAGGTTCCTGAAAACTTAAAACTAAATCCCATTATTCAGGAGGGTTTCCTGAAACATAAAATCTAAATCCATTATTCAGGAAGGGTGCTGAAAATTTAAAACTAAATCCCATTATCCAGGATGGTCTTAAAAACTTAAACTAAATCCCATTATTCTGGAGGGTCAAACTTTAGAACTAAACCATTATTCAGGAGGTCCTGAAAATTGTTAAACTAAATCCCATTATCCAGGGAGGATCCTGAAAATTTAAACAATAAATCCCATTATTCAGGAGGGTCCTGAAAACTTTACAAACTAAATCCATTATCCATGTAGGATCGTGAAAACTTTAAAACTAAATCTCATTATCTCAGGAGGGTCCTTGGATACTTAAACTAAATCCATTATCTAGAGGTTCCTGAAAACGTAAAATAAATCCCATTATTCACGAAGGTCCGGAAAACTTAATAAATCCCCTATCATGGGGTCCTGAAAACATAAAATAAATCCCATTATTCAGGAGGGTCTTGAAAACTTTAAACTATATCCTATTATTCAGGAGGGTCCTAAAAACTTTAACTAAATCCCATTATTCAGGAGGGTCCTGAAAACTTTAAATTAAATCCCATTATCCAGGAGGGTTCCTGAAAACCTAAACTAAATCCCATTATCCAGGAGGGTCCTGAAAACTTTAAACTATATCCTATTATTCAAGAGGGTCCTGAAACTAAAACTAAATACCATAATCCAGGTGGATCCTGAAAACTTAAAATAAATCGCATTATTCAGGAGGGTCCTGAAAACATTAAAGTAAATGCCATTATTCAGGAGGTTCCTGAAAACTTAAAACTAAATCCCATTATTCAGGAGGGTCCTAAAAACATAAAACTAAATCTCATTATTCAGGAGGGTGCTGAAAATTTAAAACTAAATGCCATTATCCAGGATGGTCTTAAAAACTTAAACTAAATCCCATTATTCTGGAGGGTCCTGAAAACTTAAAATAAATCCCATTATTCAGGAGGGTCCTGAACACTTAAACTAAATCCCATTATCCAGGAGGGTCCTGAAAACTTAAATTAAATCTCATTATTCAGGAGGGTCCTGAAAACTTTAAACTATATCCCATTATTTAGGAGGGTCCTGAAAACTTAAACTAAATCCCTATCCAGGAGGTTCCTGAAAACTAAAAATAAATCCCATTATTCACGAGGGTCCAGAAAAATAAACTAAATCCCACTATCTAGGAGGGTCCTGAAAATTTAAAATAATTCCCATTATTCAGGAGGGTCCTGAAAACTTTAAACTACATCCATTATTCAGGAGGGTCCTGAAAACTTTAAACTAAATCCCATTATCCAGGAGGTCTGGCGAGGGTCCTGAAAACTAAACTAATCCCATTAATCCCAGGAGGGTCCTGAAAACTTTAAAACTATATTCTATATTCAGAGAGGGTCCTGAAAACTTTAAACTAAATCCCATTATCAGGTGGGTCCTGAAAACTTAAAATAAATCACATTATTCAGGAGGGTCCTGAAAACATTAAACTAAATGCCATTATTCAGGAGGGTCGTGAAAACTTAAAACTAAATCCCATTATTCAGGAGGGTCCTGAAAATTTAAAAACTAAACCCATTATCTCAGGAGCGTCCCTAAAACATAAACTTAAATCCCTATTCAGGAGGGTCCTGAAAACTTAAAATAAATCCCATTATTCAGGAGGGTCCTGAACACTTAAACTAAATTCCATTATCCAGGAGGGTCCTGAAAACTTAAATTAAATCCCATTATTCAGGAGGGTCCTGAAAACTTTAAACTATATCCCATTATTTAGGAGGGTCCTAAAAACTTTAACCAAATGCCATTATTCAGGAGGGTCCTTAAAACAAAAAATTAAATCCCATTATTCTGGAGGGTCCTGAAAACTTAAAACTAAATACCATTATTCAGGAGGGTCCTGAAAACTTTATACTAAATCCCATTTTCCCAGGAGGGTCTGAAAACTTAAACTAAATCCCATTATCCAGGAGGGTCTCCTGAATGAAACTTAAAATAAATCCTATTATTCTCAGGAGGTCTCGAATAACGTTTATAACTAAAATCATTAGTTCAGGAGGGTCTGAAAACTTAAAACTAAAATCATTATCAAGGGAAGGGTCCCTAGAAAATTTAAACTAAATCCCATTATTCCCAGGAGGTCCTAAAAAACTTTAAACTATAGTCCCATTATTTAGGAGGGTCCTTAAACACAAAAATTAAATCCCCATTATTCTGGAGGTCCTGAAAACTTAAAGACTAATCCCATTAATTCCAGGAGGGTCTGAAAAACCTTTAATACTAAATCCCATGTTTCCAGAGAGGGGTCCCCTGAAAAACTTAAAACAGAAATCCCATTACCAGGGAGGGTGTGCCTGAAAACTTAAAAATAAAGTCCTCATATTTCAGGAGGGTCCCTGAAAACTTTTTTAAACTAAAGTCCATTATTCCAGGGAGGTCCTGAAATAAACTAAATCCCATTAATTCAGGAGGTCCCTAAAATTTTAAAAACTAAATCCCAATTATTTCAGGAGGGTCTAAAAACATAAAAACTAAAATCCCATGTATTTTGTGTTTGTCTTCAAAAGATACGAATTAACTTTCTGTAAGCGAAAAGCAATCAAAAGATGAATCAAAAGGTAAATCGAATCGAGACTGATAATTGACTAGAAATTATGGTATTTAATGCTGTGGATTTGTTTCAAACAACTTTGGATATTCGAGAGAGTAAGAGAAATAAAAGAAGATTGCATATTATTGAAAGATCTCCTGCCTTTGTACAACAAATTGGAGATCTCCCTTTTATAATAAGAGAACCTCTCAAAATAATAAATATACAGGGGATAGTTCAAACGTGCTTTTCGAGGAAGACGACCGAGTCCTAAGGGGCACGCCTTTCGCCTCCTGACATACTTAGGTCGTCCCCTCACTCGGTTCGGCTTATTATTTTTAAGTCGTAGGGTCGTGCTATCCGTAAGTGGCGAGAATTTGACTCCATACAGAAGTCCATCTTTTCGTTGGTAACGCGTAAGCGAAAGTGGTCGCCGATGGAACGGACCATGATCCTTGTAGTTAGGAAAATCTTGACCATGGCTTTGGAGACGACGAACCATGGGGGGGGGGGGGGGGTGGCCGATCAATTTGAATTGTGTTGATCTAATTGCCGCG
>NW_017670477.1:81315-91020 GCF_001879085.1 Nicotiana attenuata | reverse complement strand
TGTTATCCGTCGTCGTCGAGCGGGGTCGACGATCATTGGCGATGGCCTTTGGCCCATAGGATGTAACTTCAACTGTCGTTGAAGTGTTATCCGTCGTCATCGAGTGGGGTTGACGATCATTGGCGATGGCCTTTGGCCCATAGGATGTAACTTCAACTGTCGTTGAAGTGTTATCCGTCGTCGTCGAGCGAGGTCGACGATCATTGGCGATGGCCTTCACCCAACTCACTCCGTATACCCTAAAGGTATGTAGGGTAATGTCTACATACGCGGCACAATTCCAGGTGTTCCGGGAAGGCCTCGAACAAGGGAGGCACAATTGACGGGAGAAGGGAGCAAGCGGATGGCGATGGTAATCTGGCGGGGCCTTAGGTTTTGCCTTCTTTCTTTTTGGAATGTAATGGAGTATAGTGAAAGAATTATACTTTTGTCATTATTCTTTTGTGTTGTTCTTTGTTTATACATATTTTGTCACCGTCGAGCTTGGCTGGCGCATCGGTTGTGACGGTGCCCATAGGATGTAAGTTCGACTGTCGTTGAAGTGTTATTCGCCGCCGTCGATCGTGGCCGACGATCATTTGGCGATGGCCTTTGGCCCATAGGATGTAACTTCAACCGTCGTTGAAGTGTTATCCGTCGTCGTCGAGCGAGGTCGACGATTATTGGCGATGGCCTTTGGCCCATAGGATGTAACTTCAACTGTCGTTGAAGTGTTATCCGTCGTCGTCGAGCGAGGTCGACGATCATTGGCGATGGCCTTTGGCCCGTAGGATGTAACTTCAATTGTCGTTGAAGTGTTATCCGTCGTCGTCGAGCGGGGTTGGCGATCATCCGTCGTCGTCGAGCGGGTCGACGATCATTGGCGATGGCCTTTGGCCCATAGGATGTAACTTCAACTGTCGTTGAAGTGTTATCCGTTGTCGTCGAGCGAGGTCGACGATCATTGGCGATGGCCTTTGGCCCATAGGATGTAACTTCAACTGTCGTTGAAGTGTTATCCGTCGTCGTCGAGCGAGGTCGACGATCATTGGCGATGGCCTTTGGCCCATAGGATGTAACTTCAACTGTCGTTAAAGTGTTATCCGTCGTCGTCGATCGGGGTTGACGATCATTGGCGATGGCCTTTGGCCCATAGGATATAACTTCAACTGTCGTTGAAGTGTTATCCGTCGTCGTCGAGCGGGGTCGACGATCATTGGCGATGGCCTTTGGCCCATAGGATGTAACTTCAACCCTCGTTGAAGTGTTATCCATCGTCGTCGAGCGGGGTCGACGATCATTGGCGATGGCCTTAGCCGCTTACAAAATGGAGTTGGTGGCCTTAGCCGCTTACATAATGGAGCAGGTGGACTTAGCCGCTTACATAATGGAGTTGGTGGCCTTAGCCGCTTACATAATAGAGTTGGTGATGGAGTTGGTGGCCTTAGCCGCTTACGTAATGGAGTTGGTGGCCTTAGCCGCTTACATAATGGAGTTGGTGGCCTTAGCCGCTTACATAATGGAGACTCGACTAGGCTAGTCCCTTTATTATATCGGCCTGGAGAACGCATCGACTGGCCGGTATGATAAACCTGTCTCCATACGCCCCTGGGTGTCCCCTTCGCCGCCTTGTTAAAAACCTCCCCGAGAAAACCCAATTGGGACAAAACTCGGGTAAGGGAAAAAGAGTACGACTCGGGAGACGCCCCTTAAAAATGGAAGTACTTGAGGTGGGCGATGTTCCAGTTGTTTTGGAGTATTTTTCCCTCCATTGTTTCCAACTGGAATGCTCCTTTACCTGCATCTGCTGTGATTTTATATGGCCCGCTCCAATTGGCGCCCAGTTTCCCTTCGCTTGGGTCTTTTGACGCCGAAGTTTTGGCTTTGAGGACGTAGTCGCCTACTTTGAGCGGTCGTATTTTAGCTTTTCTGTTGTAATACCTTTCGACCTGTTGCTTTTGATCCGTCATTCTTATGTGGGCCATATCTCTTCGTTCTTCTGCCTCGTCGAGGTCTTGAAGCCTACCCATGACGTTGTCTGCTCCACTGGTATGTGAATATCTCAGGCTTGGTTCTCCGATTTCGACTGGTATAACTGCGTCGGTTCCGTATACCAGTGAGTACGGTGTTTCTCCTGTGCTGGATTTGGGCGTTGTCCGGTGTGCCCATAGTACCTCTGGTAGTAATTCGGGCCAGAGACCTTTGGCTTCTTCGAGTTTCTTCTTCAGTATGTTCAATATTGTTTTGTTGGAGGATTCTGCTTGGCCGTTGGCGGCAGGGTGATATGGCGTGGAGAGTATCCGTTTGATGTGCCATTTGTCAAAGAACTCTGTTATCTTTTTGCCGATGAATTGGGGGCCGTTATCGCAGTTGATTTCTTTGGGGATGCCGAAGCGGCATATGATGTTTTTCCATATGAAGGCGATGACTTCTTGTTCGCGTATTTGGGCGTACGCACCTGCTTCTACCCACTTGGAGAAATAGCCAGTCAAAACTAACAGAAATCGTACCTTTCCTCGTCCTGCTGGCAGGGGACCGATTATGTCCATTCCTCATTTGATGAAGGGCCAAGGTGATGTTACTGAGTGTAGGGGCTCTCCCGGTTGATGTATCATGGGGGCGTACTTTTGGCACTGCTCGCACCTACGAACGTACTCCGCTGCCTCCTTTTTCATTGTGGGCCAGTAGTACCCGGCTCGGATGATGCAACGGACGAGAGCGCGATTGCCGGTATGTGCGCCACAATGGCCCTCGTGTACCTCTTCGAGTACTCGTCTTGTTTGGTGTGGCCCCAAGCACTTAGAGGGGTCCGCCAAACGTTCTTTTGTACAGATAGTGATTTATTAGGCAGTATCGGGCGGCTTGTACGCGGAGCTTTTTGGCTGTTTTTTTGTCGAGCGGGAGTGTCCCGTCCTGTAGATAGGAGATAAACTGGTTGCGCCAGTCCCAAGTTAGATTTAAAGAGAGTACCTTAGTGTAGTCTATGGCTGAATGGAGGATGGTGACTATATTTCCCTTGTTGATGTTTTTGGTGGCTGCAGCCAATTTGGCTAGGCCGTCTGCTTCGACGTTCTGCGCCCTCGAGATTTGTTCCAGGCGGCATTCGTGAACTTGGGCATCAACTTGTGAATTTCTGATTGATATTTCTGCAGTCTCTGTTCCTTAATCCGGTAAGTCCCGGTGACCTGGTTTACCACGAGTTGAGAATCGCAATGGAGAATGAGTCGTCGAGCTCCGTATTTGATGGCCAACTTCATACCTGCAATCACAGCCTCGTACTCGGCCTCGTTGTTAGTCATCTCGGGGCATCATATGGACTGACTAATTATTTCACCCGTGGGGACCTCGAGCACGAGTCCCAGTCCCGATCCCGAGGCGTTGGAAGCACCGTCAGTGTAGAGGGTCCAGAGGTCGGTACTAGGAGTGGCACGAATGGCCTCTAGTTCCGCTTCTGGCAGAATCTATGTACTGAAATCGGCGACAAAATCTGCAAGTACCTGCGACTTGATGGCGTTTCTCGGGTGATAGGATATGTCATGCTCGCTGAGCTCTATGGCCCATCTGGCGAGCCTTCCCGATAACTCGGGCTTGTGTAGGATGCTTCTCAGGGGGAAGGTCGTTATATCTTTTATAGGATGACACTAAAAGTAGGGTCTAAGCTTTCGTGAAGCTACGACCAGTGCCAGAGCCAGCTTCTCGAGGTGTGGATACCGTATTTCGGCGTCCACTAGGGTTTTGCTGATATAGTAAATAGGAGACTGCGTACCTTTGTTTTCACGGGCCAGGACTGCGCTGACGGCGACTTCGGACACTGCCAGGTATACTAGCAAGGGCTCGCCAGGGTTCGCTTTAACTAGCAATGGCGGCGAAGAAAGGTATTCTTTCAATTTTTTTAAAGCCTCGGCGCATTCCTCGTTCCATTGTAGTCCGTGGTCTTTTCTCAATACGTTAAAAAATTTATGGCACCTGTCGGAGGATCGCGAGATGAACCTGGATAGGGCTGCTATTCGCCCTGTCAGCTTTTGTACCTGTTTTTTGCTGTGCAAGGTCTCAGGTATTGCGTCTATCGCCTTGATCTGGTCAGGATTGACTTCGATACCTCATTGTGATCCGAGGAAACCCAAGAACTTCTCTGATGCTACGCCGAAGGCGCATTTTTCTGGGTTTAATTTCATCCCGTACTGTCGTAGTATCTCAAAGGCTTCTCTCAGATGGTCGAGATGGTCTTCTTTGTTTGCCGACTTTACCAGCATATCGTCGATGTAGACCTCCATGGTCTTGCCCAGCTGTTCCTTGAACATTCTGGTAACTAGCCTCTGATACGTCGCCCCTGCGTTTTTGAGTCCGAAGGGCATCACCTTGTAGCAATACGTTCCCCGGTGGGTGATGAAAGTTGTCTTTTCTTGGTCCTCTTCGGCCATCATGATCTGGTTGTAGCCTGAGTAGGCATCTAGGAAGCTTAGCAGCTCGTCCTGCTGTGGCGTCGATCAGCTGGTCGATGTGAGGTAACGGGAACGAGTCCTTCGAGCATGCCTTGTTAAGGTCTGTGAAATCTACGCACATCCTCCACTTCCCGTTTTTCTTTTTGACCATGACGACATTGGCGACCCATTGGGGATATTTTGATTCCCTTATGGATCCGTTGGCCAGTAGTTTATCTACCTCTTCGCTGACGGCCTCGTTGATTGCGGCGTTGAACTTTCTTCTAACTTGCCGCACGGGTGGATATAGTGGGTTGACGTTCAGTTTGTGGGTGGCAATGTCTCTTGGTATCCCCGGCATATCTGAATGAGAAAAAGTAAATAGATCTGCGTGGTTAGTTAAAAATTCATGGTACTTACTTGGGTCGCAGAGGCTGTGTCCGATGTAGGCTTTTTTTGAGTGGTCGGTGCTGTCCAGTTGTACTGGGTTGAGATCCTCGACCGTTGCTTTGCAGGCTTCTACGATGTCCGGATCTTTGATGGCTTCCGTTGTCGGGTCAACCTTAGTCCCCGACATGGCTGATTGCTATGCTTCCGCACTTGCTCCTTTCAACTGCTTGGTGTGTGAGTAGTCTTGAGCGATTCGGTAGCACTCTTGCGCGGTGCGTGGCTCGCCCCGAATGCTAAATATTCCCCAAGGGGTGGGGAACTTGATCACTTGGTAGAAGCTTGAGGGGACTGCTCGCATGGCGTGTATCCACGGGCGTCCTATGATGGCGTTGTAGGCTGTTTCTTGGTTCATGACGTGGAAAGTGGTTTCCAGCGTAACTCCTCCTGCTAAAATCGGCAATGATACCTCCTCGGAGGTTCGTTCCATTGCATTGTTAAAACCTGTCAGTGTTATGCAACGCGGTATTATCCTATCTTCGAGCCTCATTTGCGCGAAGACCCTTGGATGGATAGTACAGGCGTCGCTTCCGTCAACAACCATGATTCTCTTAACATCAGTGTCAGCAATATGTAAAGTTATGACCAAAGCATCATAATGAGGAAAAGACAAACCGTCGGCATCTGACTTATCGAAGGTGATACTCTCTTCGAAGTCATCATACCGTTCGTGGGCGATTGTTCGCTTTAGTTTGTGCGAAGTGGTGAACTTTACATGGTTAATTGTTGAATCGTCGCCTCCTCCGACGATCATATTGATGGTGCGTGCTGGCGAAGGCGGCTTTGGCGGCCCTTGAGGTTGATCCCGCCCTCGTGCGAAGTTGATCTTTCCCTTATCGCTGAGCAGCTCCCTCAAGTATCCTTGGTTCAGCATTCTGACCACCTCCTGCCGTAGCCCTATGCAATCTTCGGTTTTGTGCCCTCGTTCTTGGTGGAACTCGCACAGGACATTTGACTTCCTCATGGCGGGGTCTGATTTCATCTTCTGCGGCCATTGTACCTTGGTGCCCAGCTTCTCCAGTGCGTACACTATTTCTGAGGGAGACACACAAAAGTTATGGGCGGATAATAAAGGGGGCATACCTCTTTCATTACGGAGTGGGGCGACATGTCGCTGCAGTGCTTCTGTGTGTCTAGGCGGTGGTGGATGCGAGGATCTGACGTAAGGCTGTTGCCTTTCTTTGTTGAAGCGCGAGGATTGTTCCCGCCGGCCCTCGCTGCGTCGATCCCTCCTTGCTTCTTACTGTATTGTCGTGAGCCGCTGGGTTGGTCCGTTGAGGTCATCCTCGTCTGCTCGTACCTCGGCACAGTAGGCGTTGTGGATCTCTTCCCATGTGGTGGGAGGATACTTCATGAGTTGGCTTAGTAGCTTTTTGGTTGCTCTCGAACCATATCTGCTCAGCCCGTTTTGGAAAGCTGCGACCGCCATGCCTTCCGATAAGTTTGGTAGGCTCATCCTTACTCTGTTGAATCTGGCCAGGAAGTCCCTGAGTCCCTCACATGCGGTTTGTCGGACGGTGAAGATATCGTTGACCCTATCCTCTGCTTTCTTAGCTCCTGCGTGGGCGGTGTCGAACTTATCCGCCATTTCTTCGAATGTTGATATCGTTCTGGCTGGCAGCTGTGAGTACCATGTTAGCGCCCCCCTGTAAAACGTTTCTCCGAACTTTTTCAGTAGTACGGATGATACTTGTTCCTTTGACAGATCGTTACCCTTCACAGCGGTCACATAGTGGATCAGGTGGTTTCGGGGTCCGTCATCTCGTCATATATCCTTAAGTAGGGTGGCATCTTGAAGGTCTTTGGGATCCGGTGAGGTGCAACTTCTTCGCTGTATGGCTGTTCGAGGAATCTTCCCACGTCGCGCTTCGGCAGTAACTTAGGAGCGCCGCGAATTTTGTCTACTCTTTCCTGATGCTCTTTCATCTATTCCCGGAGTGCCTTGTTTTCATTCTCCATATCCTCCATTTTATTAAGGATGGCTGCAAGTGTGCCATCGTTGGTCTGGCCATTGGTGTGGTTGTTGTTTGTACGTACAGTATCGTGTTCACTGGTGGTAGCGATGTCTGTCGTCAACGGGTTTTTAATGTTGCTTTGGGGCGATTTTTCGAGCAAGCAGCCTAGGGTGTTCGTCAGCTATTCTTCCAGTAGCTTCTTGACCACCGGGGGTGGTGCTTCTTTGACTGCAGACGTGGAAGCCCCCTTTTCTTGCATGATCGTCAGATCTTCAGATGGGGATGGTGAGATTTTTCCCTCTTGAGTGTTACCAGGTGTTGCGCTCAGGATGTTTTCTCTGCCGGCCTCGTTGAGGGGCCCATGAGGTTGGTTGTGATGCCTGCTATTGCTTTCAATCTTGCGTTATTTTCCGCCATTTTTCGATTTCAGTAGGGTGTGAAGGAAGGTGGTTTATTTTTGATGTTCTAGGTGCAAACTATGATTTCGATTGCCGAAATCCCCACAGACGGCGCCAAATTGTTTGACTCAAAAGATACTAATTACTTTGTAAGTGAAAACAATCGAAATGAATCAAAGGTAAATCGTAATCGAATATAATTAGACCTAGAGATATATATTATGCTTGTGGTTGTTTCAACAACTTGGATATTCGAAAGAGAGTAAGAGAAAGCTTATTGAGAGAGAGAGAGAAATAGAAAGAAATGATAGCTTCTTATTGAAAAGATCCCCCTTTACAACATTGGGATTCTCCTTTATATAACAAGAGAACCCCCTCAAAAAATAATAAAATAATACTGGGACAGGTCACGTGCTTTCGAGGAGACGACATACTTTCGCTCTGACATTCTTAGGTCGTCCCCTCTACTTCGGCTATTGCTTGGTCGGAGGTCGTTGCTTACCATAGTGGGCATAATTTGACCCCATAAAAAACTGAATAACAACGACACCGAATATGAGGCCATGATTGCAGGTATCGAACTAGCCAAAATCTTGGGGGTGGAGGTGATCGAAGCTAAGTGCGACTCCCTCCTCGTGGTGAACCAAGTTAATGGGACATTCGAGGTCAGAGAAGAACGAAGGCAAAGGTACATGGATAAGTTGCATGTAACATTACATCGATTCAAGGAGTGGACATTGCAACACGTACCTCGGGATCAAAACAGCGAGGCCGATGCCCTTGCAAACTTAGGGTCGTCGGTCGAGGATGACGAGCTCAACTTGGGGGCAGTCGTACAACTCATGAGATCGATAGTGGAAGAAGGTCACGCTGAGTTAAACTCTACAAGCTTGATTTGGGATTGGAGAAAAAAATATGTAGAATATCTGAAGGATGGGAAACTGCCCACGGATCCAAAGGAATCGAGGGCCCTGTGTACGAAGGCAGCCCAATTTAGCTTGTCCGAAGAAGGAACCCTGTTCAGAAGAACGTTCGATGGCCCGCTAGAGATATGTTTAGGACCAAAAGATACCAAGTACGTTTTGAGGAAAGTTCACGAGGGCACCTACGGAAATCATTCAGGCGCCGAATCATTGGTTCGAAAGGTGATCAGAGTCGGCTACTACTGGATCGACATGGAAAAGGACGTGAAGGAGTTCGTATGAAAATGTGATGTATGCCAAAGACATGCTCCGATGATTTACCAACCCGGGGAGCTGCTACATTTGATTTTGTCACCATGGTCGTTCATGAAGTGGGGAATGGACATCGTTGGCCCTCTTCCATGGGCACCCGGTATGGATAAATTCATATTGTTTATGACTGACTATTTTTCTAAGTAGGCGGAAGCCCGGGCATATGAGAAGTTCAGGGAAAAGGAAGTCATTGATTTTATTTGGGACCACATCATATACCGATTCCGAGGACCATCCGAGATCTCATGCGACAACAGGAAACAATTTATCGGCAGCAAAGTGAGCAAATTTCTCGAAGATCATAAGATAAAAAGGATCTTATCAACACCATATCACCCTAGTGGGAACGGACAAGCAGAGTCGACCAAAAAACCATACTCCAAAACCTCAAAAAGAGGTTAACCGACGCCAAAGGAAAATGGAAGGAAATCCTACCCGAAGTCCTATGGGGATACCGTACGACCTCGAAGTCTAGTATAGAGGCCACCTCGTTCTCACTAGTTTACAATGCCGAAGCTCTAATATTGGTCGAGGTCCGGGAACCAAGTGTCAGATTCTGATATGAAACCAAGGAATGGAATGACGAGGCCATGAGTACGAGCCTGGCGCTATTAGATGAAAGGCGTGAAGCCACCCTTGTCCAATTAGCCGCCCAAAAATAGCGGATCGAGAGATATTACAATGGAAGGGCAAACTTTCGACACTTCAATGTCGGGGACTTGGTATAAGAAGGGTCACACTAAGCACCCGGAATCCGAACGAAAGGAAGTTGGGGCCGAACTGGGAAGGACCATACCAAATTATCAAGATCACCGGAAAGGGATCCTACAAACTCGGAACAATGAACGACAAACAACTACCGAACAACTGGAATATAACTCACTTGAAACGATATTACTGCTAAGGTACGGCTCCATTATTTTCTTTTATTTACATTTTGAACTAACGGTTGCAGGTAACCAACTAGGAACGATACAAAATTTTAGGTCTGAAAGAACGCGTCACACTCTTTTTCCCTTGAACAAGCTTTGTCCCAAATGGTTTTTCCGCAAGGTTTTTAATGAGGCAAAAGTGGATCGTGCTAACTTAGAATAAAAGGCCGATCATGAATCAGTGTCAAAGATCGCATCAACAGTATCCGAGGCTTCTCTCCATGATCAACCTCATGGTACTGGATTTTGGTGAGATGGACACCATGTGGCATGCCATCTCACCTTCTCAACCCATTTTAACCCTCGCTTCCCCTTCTTCTCCCACCCGTAGCATCTTT
>NW_017670477.1:0-81257 GCF_001879085.1 Nicotiana attenuata | reverse complement strand
ATTTACCCCCCCCCCCCCCCCCCACCCACACACCCCTCTAATCTGAAATGGTATGTACCAACATAAGCTTAATAGCATAGAGTTCAGAGAGAGTTAGAATTTAAGGACCCCACCAGCCTAAAACTTCAACTCTAATTACTTCAATAGAGGAACTTGACCTACCAACTGTAGGCTCGGGAGTGATAACATATCAACCCACAAGAAGTCATTACACTAGAAGCGTTACAGTTACTCATTACCAAGGAAAAATTACAACACAATTTTAATTCTAAAAAACAAAGTCGAGGTTATTTTCCACAAGACTGGATATCAACCGGTAATGTATTTACTATGATTTCTCCCCAAAACCTTTACCAGTGAATGCCTCTAGGACCATCCAAGAGGCCAAGTTTTATGGGATCGAAGGAGACATGAGGTACAATGCCCTGTTCGGGAGGCCGTGGATCAAAAACATGAGGGTAGTGCCCTCGACTCTTCACCAAGTATTAAAATTCCCAATGCCAGGAGGGATAAAAACAATCTAATGGAGAACAACCATCCGCAAAGGAAATATTTGCAATCGAAGAGGTGATTCCGATATCATCACTCACAACGTCAAAAGAACCAAGTATGGGTACAAAGCATGAGGCTAAATAGCAATTACTGACACCGGCCACGATCCAACCGGATAAACAGGGAACTGATAAAGAATACGAATGGGGTCCCCGGATCTTTTATGGTCCCTGATGATTACGACGCCACTAAATCAACGGTCGAGGAGTTGGAATATGTCATATTGATCGAGCACCTATCCGATCGGAAGGTACACCTGGGCACGGGGTTAACTCCAGAGCTCAGAAAAAAAAACTCATTCAATTTCTTATAGCTAACATAGATTGTTTCGCTTGGTCCCGTCTTGATATGACAGGGATCCCACCGGAGAAAACCACTCACAAGCTAAGCCTGGACCCGAAATTTCACCCAGTCAAGCAAAAGAGGAGACCCCAATCCAAGGTCAAACATGCTTTCATTACGGACGAGGTATCTAAACTCCTTAAAATAGGGTCCATTCGGGAGGTTAAATACCCGGATTAGCTAGCAAACGTAGTGGCAGTCCCCAAAAAAGGAACAAATTAAGAATGTGTGTAGATTATAAGGATTTAAATAAGGCATGTCCCAAGGACTCTTTCCCTTTTGCCCAACATCAATCGCATGATCGATGCCGCGGTCGGCCACAAGGTCCTTAGTTTTATCGACGCCTATTCTGGGTACATCCAAATGCGGAGGAACCCAGATGATCAGGAAAAAACCTCCTTCATCACTAAGTACGGCACATACTGCTATAACGTGCTGCCGTTCGGATTAAAAAATACCGGTGCCACTTATCAACGCCTAGTAAACCGAATGATCGAAGAACAAATAGGTAAATCAACGGATATGTTGGTTAATTCCCTGCGAGCAAAGGACCATATAAAACATTTCCAGAAAACCTTCAGCATACTGAAGAAGTCTATTATGAAGTTGAACCCGGAGAAATGTGTGTTCGAAGTCGGATCGGGAAAAATCCTTGGGTTCATGGTATCTAACCGGGGAATCGAGATCAACCCTGACAAGATCAAAGCCATCCAAGATATCACAGTGGTGGATGATGTAAAGGCCGTACAAAGGTTAACCGGGCGCATAGCCACTCTGGGCGATTTATCTCGAGGTCCTCTGATAAGAGCCACCGATTCTTCTCACTACTGAAGAAGAAGAACAACTTCTCATGGACCCCGGAATGCCAATGGGCCTTGGAGGAACTCAAGCAATATCTATCGAGCCCACCTCTGCTTCACACGTCGAAGGTAGACGAACAACTATACCTGTACATAGCAGTCGGAGATAGCAGTAAGTAGAGTCCTGGTCTGGGAAGAGCAAGGTATGCAATTTCCAATTTACCATGTTAGCAGGACCGTGGGAGAGGCCAAAACTAGGTACCTTCACCTAGAAAAATTGGCGCTCGCTTTGTTAAGCGCCTCTAGGAAACTGAAACCATATTTTCAGTGCCATCCTATATGTGTTGTGACTACTTACCCATTATGAAATATAATGCATAAACCTGAACTCTCGGATGATTGGCCAAATGGTCCATGGAAATCAGCGGGTACGATATTGAATTCAACCCCGGACAACCATTACATCTCAAATTTTGGCAAATTTCGTGGACGATTTTACGCCGGCCCTAATACCCGAGGTCGAAAGAGAATTGTTGGTAAACTCAGGGACATCCTCGGGAATTTATACCCTCTTTATGGACGGCGCCTCGAACGCAAAAGGTTCTGGACTTGGCATCATATTGAAGCCACCTACAGGTAATGCAGTTAGATAATCTATTAGAACTGTGAAACTGACTAACAACGAGGGCGAATATGAGGCCATGAATGCACGTCTCGAACTAGCCAAAATCTTGGGGGCGGAGGTGATCGAAGCTAAGTGCGACTCCCTCCTCGTGGTGAACCAAGTTAATGGGACATTCGAGGTCAGAGAAGGACGAAGGCAAAAGTACCTGGATAAGTTTCATGTAACATTACATCGATTCAAGGAGTGGACTTTGCAACACGTACCTCGGGACCAAAATAGCGAGGCCGATGCCCTTGCAAACTTAGGGTCGTCGGTCGAGGACGACGAGCTCAACTCGGGGGAAGTCGTACAACTCATGAGATTGATACTGGAAGAAGGTCACGCTGAGATAAACTCTACAAGCATATTTGGTATTGGAGAAACAAATATGTAGAATATCTGAAGACTGGGAAACTGCCCTCGAATCCAAAGGAATCGAGGGCCCTGCGTACGAAGGTAGCTCGGATTAGCTTGTCTGAAGACGGAACCCTGTTCAGAAGAACGTTCGATGGCCCACTAGTGATATGTCTAGGACCGGGAGATACTGAGTATGTTCTGAGGGAAGTTCACGAGGGCACCTGCGAAAATCATACAGGCTCTGAATCATTGGTTCGAAAGGTGATCAGAGCCGACTACTACTGGATTGACATGGAAAAGGACGTGAAGGAGTTCATACGAAAATGTGATGTATGCTAAAGACATGCTCCGATGATTTACCAACCCGGGGAGCTGATGCATTTGATTTTGTCACCATGGCCGTTCATGAAGTGGGGAATGGACATCGTTGGCCCTCTTCCATAGGCACCCGGTAAGGCTAAATTCATATTGTTTATGACTGACTATTTTTGTAAGTAGGTGGAAGCCCGAGCATACGAGAAGGTCAGGGAAAAGGAAGTCATTGATTTCATTTGGGACCACATCATATTTCAATTCTGAGGACCATCCGAGATCTCATGCGAAAACGGTAAACAATTTATCGGTAGCAAAGTGATCAAGTTTCTCGAAGATCATAAGATAAAAAGGATCCGATCAACACCATATCACCCTAGTGGGAACGGGACAAGCAGAATCGACCAACAAAACCATACTCCAAAACCTCAAAAAGAGGTTAACCGATGCCAAAGGAAAATGGAAGGAAATCCTACTCGAAGTCCTATGGGCATGCCGTACGACCTCGAAATCTAGTACAGGGGCCACCTCGTTCTCACTAGTTTACGGCGCCGAAGCTCTAGTATTGGTCGAGGTCAGGGAACCAAGTGTCAGATTCCGATATGCAACCAAGGAATCGGATGACGAGTCCAAGAGCACGAGCCTGGCACTATTAGATGAAAGGTGTGAATCCACCCTTGTCCAATTGGCCGCCCAAAAATAGCGGATCGAGAGATATTACAATGGAAGGGCAAACCTCCGACACTTCAATGTCAGGGACTTGGTATAAGAAGGGTCACACTAAGCACCGAATTCCGAACGAAGGGAAGTTGGGGCCGAATTGGGAAGGACCATACCATTATCAAGATCACTAGAAAGGGATCATACAAACTCGTAACAATGAACGGCGATCAACTACCGAACAACTGGAATATAACTCACTTGAAATGATATTAATGCTAAGGTACAACTTCATTATTTTCTTTGATTTACATTTTGAACTAACACTTGTAGGTAACCAACAAGGAACGATACAAAATTTTAGGTCTCAAAAGCACGCGTTGCACTCTTTTTCCCTTGAACCAGTTTTGTCCCAAATGGGTTTTCCGACAAGATTTTTAACGAGGCAACACTGGATCGTGCTAACTTAGAATAGAAGGTCGGTCATGAATCAGTGTCAAAGATCGCATCAACAGTATCCAAGGCTTCTCTCCATGATCAACCTCGAATACTGGGGTGGCATTACTCTTGGATATCGACTTTTGCAAGGAAAGAAACTTCATGATTGAATGGTCTCGGCTCGATCGATATGATTTATTGTAAGGGCCAAAAGGTCATGAACCGTGCACGCGTAGACGGCTCGATCCTTGGCACAAAGCATGTACACATGTATAACTATTATGCACAAGAACAAAAAGAAGTCTCTTCCTTGCGGATAAATAACTTGTCCTTTAAAATTTTCCTTGCGTTTCTTAAGGAATTTCCTACACCCGATCCCCTAAAGGTATCGAGCCCAAGAGCCACCTTAATCTGGGGACTGCCGTCTGAAAACTCGAACGGTCTGAGCTATCGGAGTTCGGGGGCACAAGACCTATTAGGCAACGCCGAATTTTAAAGGCTACAGCCATCCCCACTAGGGGGCCGTTATCTTAGGCAAGCCCGAATAACTCGGGATAACGAGCCCACTGGGAAACACCCGAACTAAAAAGGCTACAGCCATATTGAAATGACTTGGAGACTTCTGAGACCTGTAAAAAAAAGCAACAAATCCTTAAAAGTTTCTTAATCATTTCTAAAGGCTACCCTCGGCAAACTATAATCTGAAAAAGTATACGTACTTTGGGGAAAAATTTTTGGTCACACCGAACCCCCACGATGCCTTAAAACAAAATAATGTTGAAGGCAAGGCTTGTTCGAACCTCCGAACATAACCTAACTATTTCGTGCTAAGGCATTTTAATCTTTGCGAATATAAATAATAAAGCAAAGGAAAAAAATTGAGAAATTGCTGAAGGGAAAAAAGCTTTATGTACATATCAAATGATTTTTACGAGGGCCAAAACGGCCTCGATACAAATATTTAGAAAAGCCAAACGGCCTCCAAAAAAAAGGAAAATACACAAGTACAAAGATACAAAAAACAAAGAAAAAATGTACAAGGAATTTAAACGGCCTAGTCTTCATCGGAGGCCGCCTCATCACCTTCGGGGTCTCTTCCACCCTTGGATCCACTCAAACCCTCGGATTCTTCATCATCCTCGGGATAAGCCAAGTTCTTAACCTCGGCTTAGAGCTCCTTGGCACTCTCAATTTTAGCCGATAAGTCAAAACCTCGAGCATGAATTTCCTCGAGGGCCTCCCTTCGAGATTGCTGCTTCGCATGCTCGATGATATCCATTACTCGAATCTGGGACACCTCGACATCGGCCTTATATTGGGCCACCATCTCATCGGCATCAGTTTTAACAATTGAGACTGGAGCTACTCAATCTTTTTGGCCTGCACCAAGGACTTTTCCTTAGTAGCTCGAAGTTGGACCTCTACGAAGCCAACTGTGCCTGGGAAGTTTCTTTTTCTGAGGCCAAGCGATCCATTTTGCTTTTCCATTGTTCGGCCTCGGCCTCGGCCTTTACCACGTCCATCTTTGCCCAAAGTTGATTGATCCAATCAAGAATTTTTTGGACCTGTGGGTTCGGAGCGTTAGTCATCGAGTCTAGATCATCGTGACTAATCTCAAAGACTTTTACCTTTTCCCCCAGGTCGGCGTGCTCTTTCCAAGCCGCCTCTAGCTCAATTCGGAGGCTCTCAGCCTCCGCTTCACGTTACTCGCTGAGAAGTTTGTAAGCATCTCATTTCTTAATGAGCCCTCCAATCTCAGCCTTATACTGGTTTAGATCTTCCAATTATCGGAGAAAAATCTCATGATGAAGAACCAAAGCCTACAAACACAAAGAGAAAAGTTATGATCATCTATAAATTAATCTAAGTACAAATTAGAAAGAGGTATCTGAAATTACCTGGTTTAACGCCTGTTGAGCTTCATTAAACAGGCAGGGCGCTTCCACCTCGTCCATTTTGGCTTGGCCTTCCTCGGTCAGCAAGCACCAAAGATAACCGGCTACCCATACAGCGGCAAAGAGAATCTGGGCATCTTCCGAAATGGACATGATGATCGACCCCTTCCGATCAGGATTCACACTCGGGGCTGGAAATCGGTTGACTAGTTTCGGACTTGAGGAAGGCCCGCTTGTTCCCAAAGATGGGCTCTTCCTTGGCACCGGTAAGTCACCCAACCTGGTGACGTCCTCCATGAAGGTAGAGTCTAGGCCATCAAAAAAGTTGTGAAAGGGGTCTACCGCCCCTTGGGGCCCCTCGTAGGGGCGTTCTTTCAGCATTAGAGCCTCGTTGAACATAACTCAGTGAACGAAGGTGACTCGGAGAGGTGTATCACACTAAGTATTGATCGGGTCCAACCCTATACCACTATAAAATGGCAAGAGTGGTCGATGCAGCTTTTACCCGAAAGGTCGGGATCGATATCCACAAGGAGCAAATATTGGTTGGGAATTGGGTTCCTATCCGATCTAGCTATGTGTGTTGCTCTTAATTGCACCTCTAACCATGCTTTGTTTTGTTTCTATTCTACTTTTATGCTAATGAATGATGAAACTAATCTATGTGCAATATTTTTGTAAGGGTTTTCTCAATGACTCAATTAATAAAAGGCACCAGGGAAGTGACTTACACCTAGGCGAGTATCTAATGGGGTCTAAAGCTTAGGACAAACTTGTTATAATTGGGATCATGATATAACCATTGCGAATAATTACTCACTCTATACCTCTCGGTAGTTCGAGTGACTTTGCCCTAATTGGCTTTCTCAAGCCCAATTAGGTGTTCAAACAATGCAAGCAAAATTAGGACTATCAGTCTCTTGAATGCACCCCAATTCCTTGTTAGCCTGAATTTCCTAGACCTAGTCTCTCTTTCTCAAGAAGAGTCTAAGTCATATAGGCACGAATCAGTGTTTGCAACCATCAATTCAACAATTAGAGCATGATTCAAGCTAAATATCATTAACCCATAAACAATTAAGCCCTAAAATTGAAGACCCATTAAATACCCACACTAGGCTTGGGACACAACCGTAGCTAATGGGTTTAACTACTCATAATCAAGGTAGAAATCAAAGATGGAGATGAAATATAACCCTTAAAAAGTAATTACAAGAGTAAAATCTAAGATTAATGGTAAAAGCTACTCTAAAATTACTCAAAATAGCTAAGTACGGCGGTTCACGTGTTCTTCCAAACAAAAGCTGACCTAAAAATGTAAAAAAGAACTATTATACACAGCTCAAATTACTGGACAAAAATGCCCCTACGGAGGTTCCGCTGACAGCATAATAGTGAGCGCCTCAGTGCTTGGACTTCCGCGGCCGCGCAAAAGCAAGCGTGTACCATGTTTCTTCTCTTCTGAGCTTGGTATGGACTTGATTCCGTTGGGAGCGGAAAAGCAACTGACTCAGCGTTGTCTTCAACCGCGGCCGCAAAATATGTTCGCAGACCGCACTCTTCATTTGAGCTCAAAACTCCAGTCCTCTGATTCTCAATTTCGCCCTCGGCGGAATATGGACCGCGGCCGCGTCAAGTAATTCCGCTGCCGCACTATTTCAGCGCGGTCAGCGATGTCTGTTGTGCCAAAATTGCCTTCTCTGAACATCAATTCCGGAGAGAGCGTAATTATGGTCACCTCAGCGCTGGACCTTCTGCGGCCACACTATTTCATCGTTGTCAGCGCTTTTAGCTCAGCTTTGAACTTGTGCAGGTTTCACTCCTTTATGAGTTGATTATGACTTTCTTGCCTCATTTTGACCAAACCCTGCAAACAAGCACAATAATTTAGTTTTCGGGAATACATTTACACATTTTTTATCCAAAACCTAAGCAAAAAAGCATAAGATAGGCTAGAATCCCTAGTTATCAACTCCCCCAAACTTAAGCTTTTGCTTGTCCTCAAGCAAACAAAGTAATCTCCACATCCACAAGGTAAAAGAAAGGAGAATTTCAGCTATTTTAAGGTGACTTTAGCAAGCATCAATTGGGACTAACAATTACCCTCAACTCAAATGCATTATTAACAACACACAACCTTTTTATCACCACAACTCTAGTGCGACACAAGAGCTTCAAGAGTTGACTCAACTCATCAAGGAAACTCTTTCTACTACATATGTCATTGCGGAACCCAAACTCATACTCCTCGACTCTCCATATGCAAACCTCACTTTACATTGTAGCACTCAGAACAAGGATTGAGGAAAAATACACTCATCTCTCTCAAAGGAAGGTCACAAGTCCGGCTCTAAGTACCATAAGCTTTCCCCTTATGTGAATCACCATCAATGTAAGCTCACTCAACTCGAAATCATATAGGGCTTTTGCGGGAATGTAATGAAGGCTTTTGGTTCAAGGTAGGATATATCGGTCTATGAAAGTTTCATCTTTCCTTAAGCACTTCATTTTCTTCATCTCGGCTCACATTTTCTTGACTCCTTGAGTCATTTTCTTCTTCCCTAGGGGACTAGAGAGACACACTGTCGCTCTTTCTTGTTCATGTCAATCATTTTTCTCCTTTCTAATCATTCCAAGCCTTTCATCATTGCTTTTATTGAATCCCTTCATTTTTTATTTCTACATTGTTCACTTTCTTTTTGACTTTTTGGCTTTTCTTTTTCATTCTTTTTGCCTTCCCTTTTCTTCATTTTGTACCTTTTATCACTTTTGCATTCCTCGTCTCTCCCCCCAAACTTATACTTTTGCCGATTGTGCTAAGGAAAGATCGGGTGCCAAGAGAGGATCATATTAGAACGGATAAAGGCTTGTATCATGGTTATTGAAAGAACAACGGCTATGGCTCAACGGGGTTGACTAGGGATAACATATTTGGTGGGCTATGGATGTTTTCAAGTCTTAGTTTGGATCACGGAGAGCCTATAATCATCTCTCAAGTCGAGCTACACTTAGAATTTCGTCTAGACAAACATTCAGGGCATGTTCTAGATTTATTGGCACGGGACTTAGACTTGCAAATCAATACCTCACCACACAAGCTATTGGATTTCTAAAGAGACAGAGTCGAGGGCCCACAACAACCTTAGCTAAGATTTGAGCAACACAAATGGTCCCGAGAAACCACTCGATGATTGTTGAGTCAACACAAGAGTCTAAAGGTCACAACTATCACCATCCTTTACACATCAATTTGTTTCTAACCATAAGGTCAAAGGTAAATGTGTTAGGCCCAAGTGAAGCTTTGCTTGAGACTAGTATTCATTTACTACTATCTACACAAAAACAAAAAGAAAACGGACTCAAACCCTTAAGAAGGTTGTCATGCCATCCATCATCGGGAAGAGCCACCCGTTCACACAACTTCCACCTTTGGAAAGAACCGTGGCATTAAGAAAACCAAAAGCTTATTGATCACGAAAACTTGTAAAAGTAAGAAGCTACCAATTGAAAAAGAAGCTACTAAGTGAACTAAGAAGCTATGCTATTAAGGAAAATTGCAAAAGAAGTTATAAGGCAAAATACGGAAAGTGAACTGAATATGTACAATAGGGGATTGAGACGAATATACATAGAAGGGGAATGAATATATACATGGAAAAGTAACTTTATATACATACCGAAATTGAAAAATAATGAAAAGTGAAAAATAAATGGTAAAGTTATATACATACCAAAAGTGAAAAATAACAATAAAGAAAAATAAGTATCAATCAAAATAGGACCCCCCCCCCCCTCCCCAAATAAAAACTAGCATTGTCCTCAATGCTAATAGCAAAAATAAAATCAAAGAGGGGTTAGAGAGTAAAGAAAACTCCCTATGGGTCCTCTGTCTGCATGGGGTCCTGCGGCTGGGTCACCTCCCTCAGGGTCCTCCAGCTGTATCTCCAAGTCATCAGTTTGGGGAATCACCCCTCTCCTCATAGGCTCTCTATCAGCCTCTTGCTCCGGTGCCTGTGCTGTCTGAGCTGCTAGAATTGGGTCCTCTAATAGTAGCTCCAATGTAATGTCCCCAGATGATCTAATCTTGTCCACCTCCTTCCTCAGTTGCTTCACCGACTCCTTGGAAGCCCGAGTCTTCTTCATCTTCTTTGTTTGCTTGCTCAGGTCCGTGATAGCTTTTCCCTGTGCCTCCAAAGCATCCATAATCAGCTTCTGGTTGTCCAGGAGCTTCTTCTGGTTGTCCAGAAGCTTCTTCAGTGATTCCTCCACGGATGCTGGCACCTGAGGCTGAGCTGGAACTGACTGAGCTGCCACTGTGCTGGATATGACATACAACTTTGATGTAGCTGCCTGCATCCAGTTATTGATGTTGGACATAGTCTAGTTAACCCTCAGTGTAGTGAGAGGGTAAGCTGATGAAGATGGCACCGAAGTAGGCATGGAAGTAGATGGTCCGGCATGAGGATGAGGTATAGCAATGGGAGGCTCGGAACCAGTAGCCACTACCCCTGGCTCTTCAGACTGGCCAGTATAAGTGGAGGCTTTGCCCTTTGACTTGGGGTTGCCCAGACCCTGAAGGCTGTACCAGGAGAATGGTTTCTTGGGCTTCACCTTCGTATCAAAGTCCCTTCCCTCGACTTCCTGATCCTCCAGGTACATGGTGAGGAAGTTCGGGAAAGGGTATGAACTCTCATTCTTGTTGACCACTCTGGTGATCACCCTAGACATAATGTTCCCGACGTTGATCGGGTACCCCGCCGTGATGGCCCCCATTATAATAGCACGGGAGATTGGCATATCACTGTCATGAGTAGTGGGGTCTAACTGACTGCACACGAACGTCTCCCAAACCTTCACCTCAAAACTCAATGTGTTCTTGTAGATTGGGACCCCAGGTGTCAACCAAGCAGGATTAGTCCCCGGAAGAGCAATCACTGATTCTAACCACGGGCGGGCTAACTCCTCCATCGCCACCTTTCCAGATACAAGGACGCGTCCTCGTCATTGAACCCAGCATACTCGTTCAGAGTCTTACCATCAAATTTGATCTTCAGGTTCCGCACCATAGTCACAAATGTGCCCATTTTGATGTGGGCGACATTGGCATAAAACTCCTTGACTAAGTGCTCATTGGCCTCCGGTAGCTTGCTCGTGAAGAATTTCCACCACACTCTTTCATAAAATTGCCTCTTTACATTGGGGTTGTGGGGTAGAAGATCCCTTTCTATGAATTGCCTCTCATACGTAAGTGACATCTGAGGCCACCACTCCCGAAACTTGTGGTAGGCTTTTTCACTGACAAACCTTTGTTGCCATACCTCTGGGTTCCTTATTCTCTCCAACCCACATGTTTGAGTCTCACCACCCCTCCCGTCGTCAGGTATCTCAGCATCTACATTAATTGGTTCCTGTCTAGGTGGAGAAGCTATAGGAGAGGCTGATGCTGAAGACTCACTACTCTTTTCTGAGCCATCAGACGACTCAGAAGAAGCAGGAGAAGTAGGGGAAGCTGGGGGTGTAGGCACGTCTCTCAACTGAAAATCTCCCTGGGAAGTCCGGTACATAAGTAGGCACAGAATCACCCTCTGAGGCTTCCCGGGAAGGGACATAATCACTACCCTCGGAATGGGATGCGGCTCTGTCCCCAGCTTTGATATCCTTCCGCATTTTCCCACTGGATTGTCATACTGCTAGGGGTAACTTGATTTGTCCTCGCCCCCTACCCCGGGATGACTCTGCTTTCCCTTTTTGTTTCTCACTTCTACCTCTAGATTTGACCATTGTCTACATACACAATCAGTGAAAGATCATTAGTATTATTGCTAATGGAATCAGTAAAGAAAAATAGATGAAAAGTTGATAGTGTTTCACAAGCACAGATCCGCTGACAGCGAAAAAAGGAGGGCAGCCGCGGAATGGTTACCGGTGACATCGGAAAAAGGGCCGCGGCTGCGGAGGAATAGGAATCAGACTACTCATCCTCTGAATCTAAAGAACCGTTGAGCGTGAAATTTTGGGCGGCCGGGAAAGTTACACCGCTGTCCGCAGAAAAACAACCGCGGACCCACTTTTGTACTTCTCTGAACTAAAGTTCTGTTGTCCGCGAAAAATGAAGCCCGATCGCATAAAGCTGGCCGCTTTCAGCGGAATTTCCACCGCTGACCGCGAAATTCTAACCATTTTGAGAAATCACTTTCACAAGAACGCTGACCGCGGAATCACATCTGTGGCCGCGGAATTCAAAACGAACAGGCATCCTAGGGCTTTCACACAGCATACAAATTAGGTACTTTAGGTGCTAAAAATGAACAACCATACCCCGCATTAGGCATACACACCCAGTACCCATATGAATTTGTAATAGCAATGCCTCTATTATGGTGATTAATCAAACCCTAACTAAAAAACGAAGTTAAAACTAAAGAAGAAAACAAAAAAAAACAAAAAAAAAGGTAAAAATAAATTGATGATTTGTACATACCAGTTGATTGATGGGTGTTGGAAATTACTTCTAATTAGTGCTGAGCAGATTAGGGTTCAGATTGTGGGAAATGAACAGTAGCAATATTCTATTGAGAGTTCAAATGGCGAAAAGGGTAAAAGGCCCCAGGACCTTCTCTTTATACTAAATAGCACAGGGGACCACAAATCTTACCTGGGGCGGCCGCGGAATTCCACCGCGGTCCGCGCTTTTACCTGGGCTGAAGAGCTGCATGTGCAACACCACCGCTGAGAGCGGAAAAATGGGCGCGGCCGCGGAACAGGTCCGCTGACCGCAAAAATGCCACCGCGGACGCGGATGAAACTTCAGAGAGGTCTCATTTTGGACTTTTCAAGTTCGCGTCCGCTACCAAATTACGCCCCCGCAAAATGCTTCCGCTGACCGCGGAATTTTGAGCGCGGTCAGTGATCCAGTTACAGACTTAGCCAAAATTTTCCAGTATTGTCCTTTACTGCAACAAACATTCCTACACACATCTCACAACCAGTTAGTCCAAAACAAATCCTACACTAAGAAGAAAATAAAAAAGAAGAAAATGAAAAACGCATGGGTTGCCTCCCAAGAAGCGCTTGATTTAACGTCGCGACATGACGCAGGTTACCATCAATCATTTGAGATGTATCATTGCCACCACGTGGCTGTCATCAAACTTGCCAAGATAGTGCTTCACTCTATGACCATTAACTCTGAAGATTTCACCATTTTTATTTCTCAAATCAAGAGCACCAAACGGAGTTACATGCACTACTTCAAAAGAACCACTCCATTTTGATTTGAGCTTTCCCGGGAACAGTCGTAACCGAGAATTGAATAGAAGAACCAAATCGCCTTCCTTGAATTCCTTGCTACGAGCATACTTGTCATGTAAGTACTTCATTTTGTTCTTTACAAGGACGAGCTGGAATAGGCATGGAACCTAAACTCATCAAGTTCATTTAGTTGGTCTACCCTGAGATTTGCTGCAACATCCCACTCAAGATTTAACTTCTTCAAAGCCCACATTAGCCTTATATTCTAACTCAATCGGAAGATGGCACGCTCTCCCAAATACCAACCGGTTCGGAGACATACCAATTGGAGTCTTGTAAGCAGTCCTGTAAGCCCACAAAGCATCATCCAGTTTCTTTGACCAGTCAGTCCTATTTGCATTGACAGTTTTTGATAATATGCTCTTTATCTCCCTGTTGGAAACCTCAACTTGACCACTAGCCTGGGGATGATAAGGGGTTGACACTTTATGATTGACACCATACTTGGAAAGTAGAGTATCGAAGGCCTTGTTGCAAAAATGAGAACCCCCTTCACTGATGATTGCCCTAGGAGTGCCAAATCGTGTAAAAATATTTTTCTTCAAAAAGGCCACTACACTCCGTGCTTCATTGTTGGGCAAAGCCACAGGTTCAACCCACTTAGAAACATAATCAACAACTACCAGAATGTACTGTTACCACATGAACTCACAAAAGGTCTCATGAAGTCAATGCCCCACACATCAAATATGACAACCTCAAGAATAGTGGTAAGAGGCATTTCATCCTTCTTGGAAATTCCACCAGCTCTCTGACACTCATCACATCTCTTTACCAGCTCACTAGCATCTCTATACAATGTAGGCCAATAAAGACCACAGCCGAGCACCTTTGAAGCAGTTCTCGCCCCACCATGATGACCACCGTAGAGCGAGGAATGGAAAGCCTCAAGAATACTCATTTGCTCCTCTTCCGGAACACATCTCTGGATCACACCATCATTACAAATCTTGAACATGTAAGGCTTGTCCCAGTAGTAATCCAAGCTATCCCGTTTAAGCTTCTTCCTTTGGTTAGAAGAGAGCTCACAAGGGACAATGCCGATCACAAGAAAATTAGCAACATCCGCAAACCAAGGCATACTATTCACAGATACGGAGAGGAGTTGCTCATCCGGGAAGCATCATTAATTTCGAGCCCATCATGGGGCCTCCCCTCCTCCTCCAAGCGGGACAAGTGGTCCGTCACTTGGTTTTCACACCCTTTTCGATCAACAATCTCAAGGTCAAACTCTTGAAGCAATAGAACCTATCTCATCAACCGGGCCTTAGAATCCTTCTTTGTCATCAAGTAGTGGAGTGCTGCATGGTCAGTATGAACTATCACCTTGGCACCCATGAGATGAGGCCTAAACTTCTCCATGGCGAACACTATGGCTAGCAACTCTTTTTCTGTCACCGTGTAATTAACCTGGGCATCATTCATAGTTTTGCTTGCATAATACACCAGGTGAAACATCTTGTTAACTCTTTGACCCAAGACTGCTCCTACTGCAACATCACTTGCATCGCACATGAGCTCAAAAGGTAAGCTCCAATTAGGTGCGGTAATAATGGGAGTGGTTGTCAGTTTGTACTTGAGAAGTTCAAAAGCTTTCATGCATTCATCATTAAATACGAACTTTGCATCCTTTTCCAATAGTTTGCACAAGGGATTCACTATCTTTGAAAAGTCCTTGATGAACCTTCGGTAGAAACCCGCATGCCCAAGAAAACTCCTAACCCCCTTGACAGAAGTAGGAGGAGGAAGCTTTGAAATCACTTCAATCTTCGCCTTGTCCACCTCTATACCGTTCTTTGAGATCTTATGGCCGAGGACAATGCCCTCCTCGACCATGAAGTGGCATTTTTCCCAATTAAGCACTAGATTTGTCTCTTCACATCGGGCCAAAACCTTGTCAAGATTCTTCAATCATTCTTCAAAGGAGTCACCCACAACACTAAAATCATCCATGAACACTTCCAAGAAGTACTCCACCATGTCCGTAAAGATAGCCATCATACACCGCTGGAATGTAGCCGGTGCATTACACAAACCGAATGGCATCCGTGAAAATGCAAAGGTCCCGTATAGGCATGTGAAGGTGGTTTTCTCTTGATCCTCCGGTGCAATCAAAATCTGGTTGTAACTTGAGTACCCATCCAAAAGGCAGTAGTAGGCACGCCCGGCAAGTCTATCCAACATTTGGTCCAGAAAGGGCAATGGAAAATGATCCTTGCGGTCACTTTATTCAGCTTCCAGTAGTCCATGCACACCCTCCATCCGGTGACAGTCCTGGTGGGAATCAACTCATTTTGCTCATTGGTGACCACAGTCATACCACTATTCTTCGCACACATTGTACCGGTGAAGTCCACGAACTATCCGAGATGGGGTACACAACCCCTATATCTAGCCACTTGATCACCTCCTTTTTGACAACCTCTTGCATGGCCTCGTTCAACCTCCTTTGATGTTCCACGGAGGGTTTGGCATCATCTTCAAGAATAATCTTGTGTATGCAAAAGGCGGGGCTTATTCCCCGAATATCAGCTAGAGTCCATCCAATTGCCTTCTTCTTTCTTTGGAGCACCTCCAGGGTGGCATCTACTTGCACGCTAGTAAGACACGAAGAAAGAATAATAGGTAAAGTTGAACTAGGGCCCAAGAATTCATAGTTGAGGTGTGAAGGCAAAGGCTTCAGCTCCAATACGGAAGGTTCCTCAATTGAGGGCTTTGTGGGCGGATTCTTTCTGTTCTCAAGATCCAAGGAAAGCTTAAGGGGCTCATAAGAGTAAGAACCCATTCCGTGTAAAGCATTGACACACTCCACCAAACCTTCATCCTCGGTTGCATCATGGTTCAACAATACAGCTTCCAAAGGATCCTCCATATTGATCATGGCACTAGTGTCATCAACTATTACCTCCGTTACAAGATCCACAAAAGAGAAAACTTCAGTACTATTCGGTTGCCTCATTGATTTGCACACGTGGAAGACAACTTTTTCGTCACCCACCCGGAAGGTGAGCTCCCCTACTTCCACATCAACCAATGCCTTCCTAGTTGCTAAGAAAGGCATTCCCAATATTATAGGCACCTCATAGTCGACTTCGCAGTCGAGAATCACAAAATCCGCAGGCAATATAAACTTGTCAACACGGACAAGAACATCATCAATAATACCAAGCGGCCTCTTCATTGTTCTATCCGCCATTTGCAATCTCATTAAAGTAGCTCTCGATTGACCAATACCCAAAGTTTTGAACACGGAGTAAGGCATCAAATTTATACTTGCTCCCAAATCACACAATGCCTTTGCAAAATCCGCACTCTCAATTGTACATGGAATGGTGAATGCTCCGGGATCTTCAAGCTTTGGAGCCATCGAATGCACAATTGCACTCACCTGATGAGTCATTTTGATGGTCTCACAATCCATAGATCTCTTCTTAGTCACCAAGTCTTCCATAAACTTGGCGTAACCCGGTATTTGCTCAAGAGCTTCCACCAAAGGAACATTGATTGACGAGCTTTTCATCATCTCAATAAACTTCTTGAATTGGTTTTCATTCTTTTGCTTCGCAAGTCTTTGAGGGTAAGGTGGAGGAGGCCTTGGCAAGGGAGCCTTAGCCTTGGGCACTACCATTTTCGGCATGTCTATCACGTGTTCCCTAGACGGGTTCACATCATTTTGAGTCTCCACCTCATTATCATGAATATAAATTCTCACTTCCGCATTCAAATTCTCTCTCACTTGCTCATCAACTATTGGAACATCATCATCTAGCACTTCAACCTCATCACGTACAACTTCCTTTTGCTTCAAGGTATTTACTTCACCACCTCTACCGCTCTTTGTGATCACCGCCATTGCATGCCCGGTATTGTTCCCACCCTTCGGGTTTACTACCGTATCACTAGGTAGAGCCCCCTTAGGGAAAGTGTTCAAAGATTGCGAAATCTGGCCAAGTTGAACCTCCAAGTTTCGGATAGAAGTATTATGGGACGCCAAATGAGCATCGGAGTCGGCGTTCCTTTTCATCATTTGCTCAAACATCATCTCAATCCTCCCCATCTCATTGTTTGACGAGCTAGGGCTTTGGGACGGAAATGGAGGCGGGTTGTTTGGTTGTTGATATATCGATGGCCTTTGAAAGCTCGGCCCCCGATTCCCTTGATTGCCATTATTCTAACCCCCTTGGTTGTTGTTTCCTCCCCAATTGCTATTGTTGCCACCCCAGTTGCCCTGGTTGTTCTGGTTGCCCCAATTTTGATTGTTGTTCCCCCAGTTGTTATTTCCCTGTTGGTTTTGATTCCCCCAATTTCCTTGGGATCTCCACTGTTGTTGTTGGTTTGGAGCATTGCCCCGTTGTCCTTGGTAACTGTTCACATACTAGACTTCTTCACTTTGATCATCATACCCATCATCTTGGTTGAAACAACTACTACCCTGCTCATATTGATCCGGATTTCCTTGACTTTGTTGACCTCTTTATCGCATCTTGTTGACCAACATGTTTACCCCTTCCATAGCATTTACTTGTCTTGGCGCTTGAACTTGCTGCAATTAAGCTTTTGCCAATTGGTTCATTGTTGTAGTCAACTCCGCTATTGTTTGGCCGTGGTCATGGAGCTCTTTGTGCAGGTGAATGACTGTGGGATCACCTTGTGGCACATTAGCTCGGCTTTGCCACGCCGAGGAAGTATTTGCCATCTCATCCAATATCTCACACGCCTCAGCATAAGGTGTGTTCATAAAGTTTCCCCCTGCTAGCTGGTTCACTACACACTGATTGGTCGTGTTAATGCCACGGTAGAATGTTTGCCGGATCATTGCTTCGGTCATGTCATTGTTCAGACATTCTTTCACCATCGTCTGATACCTTTCCCAGATCTTATGAAGTGGTTCATTAGGTTCCTATTTGAAGGCCAGGATCTCATCTCTCAATGTCGCCATATGCCCCAGCGAGAAAAACTTAGCTATAAACTTGTCGGCCAACTCATCCCACGTAGTGATGGAATGGTTGGGAAGCCTTTCGAGCCAGTCCAAAGCTTTCCCTCTAAGTGAAAAAGGAAACAATCTCAATCTCAATGCATCCTCCGACACATTAGTCTGTTTGCTGCCCCAGCAGGTATCCACAAAGCCCTTGAGATGTTTATATGCATTCTGATGGGGAGCACCTGTGAAGTTCCCTCGTTGATCCAATAAAGTCAACATAACATTTGTAATCTGGAAATTGCCCGCCCAGATCCGGGGTGGGACAATTGCACTTGCGTAGCCTTCATTTGGAAGCACCCGAGGAGCCACTCGCGGAGGAACTGGGGGAGGGTCTGGAATATTGTCATTGGCCTGGCGGCCCCTTCTTTGAGCTTGAGGTACTAGAGGGACCTCATCTTCAGCATTATCATCTACCTCCTCCCCCGGGACATTTCCCATAGGATCATTGTTTGCCATGTTGTACCTGAATCGATTAACTTACACAAGTTAGTAAAACAGAAGGAAAGAAAAACAAGACACACAACTAGTCAGATAGATAGCCAAAACCGTTTAGCTCCCCGGCAACGGCGCCAAAAAGTAATCGGGTCCAACCCTATACCACTATAAAATGGCAAGAGTGGTCGATGCAACTTTTACCCGAAAGGTTGGGATCGATATCCACAAGGAGCTAATATTGGTTGGGAATTGGGTTTCTATCCGATCTAGCTACATGTGTTGCTCTTAATTGCACCTCTAACCATGCTTTGTTTTGTTTGTATTCTACTTTTATGCTAATGAATGATGAAACTAATCTAAGTGCAATATTTTTGTAAGGGTTTTCTCAATTAATAAAAGGAACTAGGGAAGTGACTTACACCTAGGCGAGTATCTAATGGGGTCTAAAGCTTAGGACAATCTTGTTATAATTGGGATCATGATATAACCATTGCGAATAATTACTCACTCTATACCTCTCGGTAGTTCGAGTGACTTTTCCTTAATTGGCTTTCTCAAGCCCAATTAGGTGTTCAAACAATGCAAGCAAAATTAGCTCAAGTCGGGTATTACTATCTCTAGGTTTAACCCTTTAATTGGGGCTATCAATCTCTTGAATGCACCCCAATTCCTTGTTAGCCTGAATTTCCTAGACTTAGTCTCTCTTTCTCAAGAAGAGTCTAAGTCATATAGGCACGAATCAGTGTTTACAGCCACCAATTCAACAATTAAAGCATGATTCAAGCTAAATATCATTAACCTATAAACAATTAAGCCCTAAAGTTGAAGACCCATTAAATACCCACACTAGGGTTGGGTCATAACCCTAGCTAATGGGTTTAGCTACTCATAATCAAGGTAGAAATCAAAGATGGGGATGAAATATAACCCACAAAAGTAATTACAAGAGTAAAATCTAAGATTAATGGTAAAAGCTACTCTAAAATTACTCAAAATAGCTAAGTACGGCGGTTCATGTGTTCTTCCAAACAAAAGCTGACCTAAAAATGTGAAAAAGAACTATTTATACACAGCTGAAATTACTGGACAAAAATGCCCGTACGGAGGTTCCGCTGACAGCGTAATAGTAAGCGCCTCAGCGCTTGGACTTCCGCGGCCGTGCAAAAGCAATCGCAGACCGCGTTTCTTCTCTTCTGAGCTTGGTATGGAATTGATTCCGCTTGGAGCGGAAAAGCAACCGCCTCAGCGATGTCTTCAACCGCGGCCACGAAATATGTTCGCGGACCGCACTCTTCATTTGAGATCAAAACTCCAGTCCTCTGATTCTCAATTTCGCCCTCAGCGGAATATGGACCGTGGCCGCGTCAAGTAATTTCGCTGCCGTGCTATTTCACCGTGTTCAGCGGTGTCTGTTGTGCCAAAATTGCCTTCTCTGAACCTCAATTCTGCTGAGAGCGTAATTATGGTCGCCTCAGCGGTGGATCTTCCGCGGCCGCACTATTTCATCGTTGTCAGCGCTTTTAGCTCAGCTTTGAACTTGTGCAGGTTTCACTCCTTTATGAGCTGATTATGACTTTCTTGCCTCATTTTGACCAAACCCTACAAACAAGCACAATAATTTAGTTTTCGGGAATACTTTTACACATTTTTTATCCAAAACCTAAGCAAAAGGAGCATAAGATAGGCTAGAATCCCTAGTTATCAAGTACGTCCTTTGGGGCGTTGCCCGCAGCCTGGGAAGCATCGGCCACGGCCTCCTTTTCAGCCTCCCTAACTTGAGGAAAAACGGCCTCGCCTCCCCCTAGTTCGAAAGCCTCGACCACGACCTCCTCATCGGCCTTCCTGAGTTGAGGCAATTTAGTTTTGCCTCTCGCTGGTTCGGAGGCTCCTTTTCCCTCGAACTACGAGCGCACGCGGGGCCCTAGTTCAGAGGCTTCTTCTTCTTCTTCTTCTTCTTCTTCGGATTCATCCCTCATCCGCTGGAGAGAGTCCGATGATAGCGCTCGGGAATTGGTGCTTTCTTTGAATTTTCACACCAGCCTCCTTCTCGGTTTTTTCTTGTCCTAGTTTGGAAAACTCAGAGCCCTTTTTCTCTTCTTCTCCTCACTTTGTCTCGGAGAAGGGGACACGGCGGGGTAATCCTCGTCAACGGATGCAGGCCTTATTGTGACATCCTTGGATAAACCTGCAAAGGGAAACGAAACAGATGAGTACCCAGCAACAAAAAAAGACCCAAATATTACTCACTCAGGAAAGGAAATCTCGCCATGAGAACGAGCCTCCCACCGGCCCTTCCAGAGTTCGCACCATGCGCGCTCGGAATATGGCTTTTGTGACACTATGCCCTCGGCCCACTCCTTGAATCGAGGGACTACATTTGGGACCCGAGCAACAGCTGCACCACCACCAATCAGTGATAAGAAAGAAGGAAAGAAGAGTAAAATAAAATTTTGGAAAAACGAAATTTTAGTTACGTTTTGTGTTCCACTTCTCGGGTAACGGCATGCACTCTGCTGTCCTCACTCGGACAAAAAGGCCTAGCCAGCCTCGATCCTGATATTTATCGATACTCAAGAATGGGGCTTTGCTAGCCCGGCACGCGAGTTTGATCAATACCCCCCGAAAGAGTCGGGGACTATATAGGCGCATAAGGTGGTCAACAGTGAACGAGCATCCATCGATCTTGCTAACAAAGAACTGGAGAAGGATGCCGATCCTCCAGAATAAAGGGTGAATCTGGCTAAGGCACACCTCGTACCTTTTGTATAAGTGGATGATGACCGGGTCCAACGGGCCCAACGTAAAGGGATAAGTGTAAACACTTAAGTATCCCTCGATGTGGGTAATGATATCTTCGTCGGGCCCGGGAACTACTACGTCTTTACCGACCCAGTTGCAATCCTTTTTGACCGTGGGGAGAATTTCTTTAGTGATCAAGCAGATGTACCTCGAGACCTTCTCACACCGTCATGGTACGGGTGAAGGTTTTTCAACCTTAAAATCGGCAGTTACCGAGCACCCGCCAGGGATGAACGTGCTCAGAGGAGGTTTCGCCGCTGGTTCCTCACCGTCCGGTCGTGATGTAGAAGCAGTTTCTTTTTGGGGAACGATTTTTGAAGTCTTCGCCATTTCTTTTTAAAATGGAGAAAAAAAAAAAAGAGGAAGTTAGAGCAGTGCGCTTGATGATTTGGGGTGGAAATAAGCAAATTCTTCACAAAGGATCTCAAGAAATCAGAGTATAAGTGCCAAAAAATAGAGAAACTTCTAAGGAACAAGAGTAGAGAAGGTTTGGATGTAAAGTTTGAATGAATGAAGAATGGGGTATTTATAGTTTTCAAACGATGGTTCAAATATCGGAGTGGCCGACCAACAACTGACAAGCATTTAATGCCACTAAGACGTGATTGACGAGACATTTCGTTCATTTTGTCGTTTCTGACGCGGAGTATCAAGGTGAGAATCGGAAGCTCATATCGTTTCTCGTCGTTTACTCTCCGAAAAACGAGGGGACTATCTGTACACGGTAAAAATCGTGCTCGTCTACTACATGAAAGATCGGGCTCGGAACGGGAGGGGCTGAAAATCGACCCCAAGTCCCACCAGGCCAGAACCCGAGATCGGAATGTATGTCCTCGAGAATATTGAATCCATGATCCCGGAATCGATCCTGACCCCAAACGAGCTCGAGGAAGCATTATCAGCGTAACCAACAGAAGACCGAAATAACAGAGGGCCGAAATATCCGCGACCGGTCGGATATTACGACTAGAATCTCGGCACGTATCAATAAGGAACCGGTGAATCAGCGAATCAAGAGATTTTTACTTCTTATAGAGTTGTATCTAATATAGGACTCTCTTACTATATAAAAGGGGAGGGGGGTCTGATTACATGTAAGGACATTGTAACCATCATTCAGAAGCAATATATTGTTATTTTCTCTTTAAGTTCTTATTCAATTGTGTCTTGACAATGATCGAAGTACATTCTGTTCAAGGGTGGATCACCCCCCAAGGCTATAACTGTTCAATTCGTGTGGTTCGCATTTACTTCATCATATTTTATTTTCATTGCAATTTAATTTATCGCTTTGTGTCAATTTAATCCACGTATCCTTAAAACCACTTACAAATTCAATTGTTATCCAATTTTGAGGGTAAACATGTTTCTAGCCAAAATAATTCCAGCTTTCATGCTTACAACACTTGTTCAAGATATTATCTTGTAGTTAGAAATTATAAACCTGAAAACTTATTCCATTGGACATCGGTCTAAGTCATTTCTTTATTCCAAGAACAACTGGGACTTCTAACTATTGCGGCAGTGTCGAAAATAGCAGATGTAGAATGTTAGTTATGTGTTCACCCAAACTATTAATTTTGGCTCGAATTCATTATAATTCCAATAAATACTCTATCTGTTTCAAAAAGATTGATTCTATTTTCTTATTAGTCTGTTCCAAAAAGATTGACACCATTCAATATTTTCTTAATAAGAAGCATTTATAACCACACAAATGCTATAACATGTTTCAAACCACAAGTTTCAAAAGTTTTACGGTCACACCAATGCTATGGCTTATTTGAGACCACATATCTCAAAAGTCTCCCCTTCTTTATTAAAATTTGTGGCAAGTCAAATTAAAATAATCTTTTTGAAATGGAGGAAGTAATTGATTTGAATTAAATAAGTTGCAATAGAATTCCTAATTTGAACTTATAATATTCGAATCATGAATTCGCTTCTGATTACCATTGGACACCCAAATCGTTCTTTCACTCTGAATACAATGGGATTGTCAACATTTTCGGCATTTTTGCTTATGAGTACATCCAAAAACAGAGTTGTGTTTTGAAATGATCCTGTTGTTGGAACTGCAATTTAATATTTCTATATCGAAAAAAAAAATACATATAAAACTACAAAGCTTGTGTTATGACGAGGAAGAGCAAACTCGAAAATAAAGAACACCAAATTTTAACGTGAAAAACCCTTCAAATCGAAGGTAAAAATCATGGGATCACAAAGATCCAAAAAGCTCCACTATAACAATAAGAGGATTACAAAAGTTCTCTAAATTGGCTACACAACAAGTGCCAAACACGGAGCAATAATAGCAACAAGAGCTACAACAAATCAATTGAAAAAAGAGGAGAATTCACAATAATGGAGCTGTTGTTAGGGCTCTAAATCGTATGCTACGGGTCTCCAAATATGATCTCTACGTTTAAATCAAAGACCAAGATCTAAGAAACAGTCAGTCAAAATTTCAGCCCGATCCAATGGTTAACGAATCAGAAAATGTGATTTGAAGTTGGATGGTCGGATACAATCTGCAACAAAACAAGTTCAAGACAGGTTCATCTAGGCGGGTTTAGTTCTAGTCGCAACCTATTTGACGGTAATCATGATTTTTGTCTGAGAAATTTGACTGAGTGTTCCTAACATCTTGGTCTTTGATTTGAATGGTGGAGATCGGATTTGGAGGCCCGTAGCATCTAATCGGGACAAGTATTAGCGTGCCACTTGTAGTCATGTTTGTTGTTTGATTTATCATCGTTCAAGGTTTGCTTTACTAGCTTTCGCATGACACCTGATTATTTTGATCCTAATAACTTGTTCGCGTTTGGCTGTCGCCTGCCAGCTCCGAAGAAATTAATTAACAAAAATAGCTTTTGCCTTCCGGTGACAAAACAATTTCGCCAACTTCCAAAAACTTAAGGGATATTTACCTAGCTATACTATACTAGAAGCTTATTTACCTATGTTCTTTATATTTTGTAGTTTTAATAAGTATCTAGGTTTTTCTTACAAATTGTATACATTACTCTTTAAAAGGCGCTCACCCCATTATTAGTACCTTCAACCAAGGGATTCAATTACATCCTTTTATTTTTCCCCTTTCCTCTCTCTCTCTCTCCTTTTTTTTTACATCAAAATCTCTTAATCTATGCCAAGAATCTTCATCTTCTCTTCCCACCATCGCTGATAACTTTATATTATTAAAAAATCATCAATTATATTGTTCTTTTGTTGGAAGACTGGGCAACGTTGAAAATGATGAAATATGCAGGAATTATATGATAACTGTATCATAATTGTATTTGAATTATATTAGATACATCAATCCTAAAACATAATTGTATCATACTTGTATCACAATTGTATCTAACTTGTATCTGGTACATTAACACCCAAAATAACACCTGATACAATACTAATAAATTAATATACAATTATCATATATGTGTGATACAAACTGTGAAATTCGTTACGAACTCACAACTGCTCATAACAATATACAATGAATATATAATTATCATACATTTGTAATACAATTCCTGCAAGAATTATGATACACATACAATTATAAAACAATCACGATACATTTCTGAAAATTTGTGATACAATTATGATCTTCATCTTCTTCAAGTTTCAATCACAACTCTACACTAAAAATCTAATATAATTGTATCGTGTATTGTTTTGGGTATTGATGTATCATATACAAGTCACATACAATAAAGATTTTAGAAAGAAAGAAAACAAGATTAAAAACTTACCCGCATCTTTATTCTAGAGCAATATTTCGAATTTTGTCCGCATTGTATCAATAAAAAATAGAGATTTTTGGTGATTAGTAAGAAAAAGAGAAATTCGGTTTGAAAATCTTTGAAAAAGGAAAAGAATTGATTTTTTTTTTGGGGGGGTGGAGGGGGGGGGGGGGTATAAAAATAAAAGAGTGATTTTAGGCGACTATTAAGAAAGAGAAAAAAAAATAGAATCTTAAATTTGGGGTTGGGGGGGGGGGGGGTTGAGTGTCGTGTAACTGACACGTTAAAATTAAGGTTTCTTGATTTGTTTTCTTTTTTATAGTTTTGTATATAGCTTGTAAATATAAAAATACAAAGTAATTAATAAGGAACCTAAATAAAGGTGGTAAATAAGTTTTTATTATAATATAGCTAGGTAAAAATTCCAAAAAGTAATAATATCATAGCTTCATTTGCTGGTAAGAACCAAATTCAACCTAACAAATGTCTATTATAAGAGCTCCATTATCTCAGGACTATATAATATACACATGATAATGAAAAAATGAATGAGAAAAAGAAAAACGGAATAAGAAAGAAACATGTGTGGAGAAAATGGACGAAACAATAATGCTTACACTTTTGTGGGACTTTTGTAGCCAATTGTAGGAAATAGCCAATTGGCCCACTCTAACCATTCCTTCTCCACTTTTTCTCATTTAAAAACAGCTGTATCTAAATTGCTGTCGCCCTTCTCAATTCCCACTATGATTTCTTGCCAAACTTAAATAAATCCTAGATCTCAAATTGGGACACCCAACTTAAATTACAACTTAAACAAACTTTTATATGTGCAGTGTGTCAGTACTACCCAGTAGTGGTGGAGTCTTTTAATTTGCTGGTCTGAAACCTTCTTCTTCATTTTCACAAAGCCAAACAATAAGAGCTTAAAGAATGAGTCTTTCTACAGCAATTACAACATGGGGCTACACCTATTTTGCCCTTGGAAATAACGGCAGATCCAGATTTTGCTCTCATGGACTCTTACCTACTCATCTGAAGATCAAATTCTCCACCAACAACCCTTCTCCTCTTTCTGTCTCAGCTCTTCTTACAACAAAACAACAAACTGATGAAAGCAAGAACAAGAAAAAACAAGCAATGGAGTTCAATGAATACGTTCTTGAAAAAGCTAATTCTGTGAACAAGGCTTTGGAATCTTCAGTCTTGATTAAGGAACCAGTCAAGATTCATGAATCCATGAGATATTCTCTTCTTGCTGGTGGGAAAAGAATCCGACCCATGTTGTGTATAGCCTCTTGTGAACTTGTTGGTGGAGATGAGTCCATAGCTATGCCTGCAGCTTGTGCTGTTGAGATGATTCACACCATGTCTTTGATACATGATGATCTTCCTTGTATGGATAATGATGATCTTAGAAGAGGGAAACCTACAAATCACAAGATTTATGGTGAGGATGTTGCTGTTTTAGCAGGGGATGCACTTCTTGCATTAGCCTTTGAGCACATTGTTACTCAAACTAAAGGGGTTCCTTCACATAGGATTGTGAGGGTGGTTGGTGAGTTAGCTAAGTGTATTGGTGCTGAGGGACTTGTAGCTGGACAAGTTGTAGATATAATTTCAGAGGGGGTTTCTGATGTTGATTTGAAGCATTTAGAGTTCATTCATTTGCACAAGACTGCAGCTTTATTAGAAGGGTCAGTGGTGTTAGGGGCTATATTAGGAGGGGCAGATGATGAAGAAGTGGAGAAGTTAAGGAAGTTTGCAAGATGTATTGGGTTGTTATTTCAAGTTGTGGATGATATTCTTGATGTTACAAAGTCTTCTCAACAATTGGGAAAAACAGCAGGAAAGGACTTAGTTGCTGATAAGGTAACTTATCCCAAACTGATTGGTATGGAAAAGTCAAGGGAGTTTGCTGAGGAGTTAAACAAAGATGCTCAAGCTCAGCTTGCTGGATTTGATCAAGAGAAAGCAGCTCCTTTGATTGCTTTAGCAAATTATATTGCTTATAGAGAGAATTAAATTGTAACAACAGGATTGGAATTATGGTCAACCAATTTGTACATTTGAAGATTTAGAAGTTAATAGAAGGTGAAAACATGAGTGATCTGTAAAGTTTCAAACTTCTAATATCTTGAATGAAATAATGGTCCAATACACATTTCTATTTTCCCCCACCTTAAGAATTTTCATGTTTTTAACAATGGATGTGGAGGGAATAAATCCTTATTCACATCATTACCTGTGGATGTATTTGTCCATTGGTTGTTAACTCTCTTTCTTGCTTTGATTGTTAGCTTATAAGGTTTTACAAATCAACTCTTACTATTATTATTTCTTGCATCTCCCTTCTATGACCTGAGCTATGGTGCCACTCCCTTGTTGGAGTCATGGTCAGGATTTTATGGCCATGTTTTAAATCCAAAGATGACCTGTAATTGGTCCTACCATGTCTCTATTGTCTTATTCTTCATTCAAAATTCCAAATATTCCTGTATTTTCTGTCATTAGTATAATATAGTATAGTTTTGTTTGGTACCTTGTCAATTTCACATGCTTTATATAAACTTGAACCTTTTATAGATTATTGAATGTGCCAAATAAGCTCGACTTACTTTCCAAATGGATCTTCCTGTTGAATATTGATAGTTTTCTTTTGTGGCTCACACTTTGGCAAAAAATTTCTCCTGTCTGAGAATGAGACAATCAGGTAGATAAAATCTTCCACTCATCCTCTAAAGGTATGAAGAATGAGGCAAAGAACTCATTATATCAGGGTCCCATAAATTTTTGGTATGTATATTAGAAACTCATCCAATTAATAATATAAAATTAGGCCAAAGTAGGTGGCTTTATTTGGAGATATCTTCTACCCTCCTGCTTTGGCTTGAATGCTTGTTCCTCAGTAAATCCATCATATTATAGTAAGTTAAATAGTAATTCACCAGATTAGTGAAGAAATTTATCCGACACTCTCAAGTTCAGAGCCATGTCTATGCTAAAAGGAGCAATTCCCAATCTTGCAAATCATAGTAAAAGAGCTGCTCCAAGTAGATCCAGATCTGCAGGAACAAAGTTGCTTCTTTCTTCACAGGAAACAGCAGAAGCTCTATTCCTCCGAAAAGTAAGAGCCTTTTGTAATAGCACGGATATTGCCAAGAATGAAGCTCAAGTTATCAAAAGTGAAAACACATTCAGAGAAGCTGGAAAGACAAGAACTGTCTTTGATTTCAGAAGTTACATGCATCAAAAGATCAAATCTGTCAATCGAGCCTTAGATGCTGCTGTCCCACCCAGGGAACCGATCAAGTTCCATGAAGCAATGAGATATTCGCTCCTTTCCGAAGGCAAGCGGGTTTGCCCTGTACTCTGCATAGCTGCCTGTGAGCTTGTAGGTGGCCAAGAATCAACGGCGATGCCTGCTGCTTGCGCAATGGAGATGATACATGCTATGTGTATGATGCACGATGACCTTCCCTGCATGGACAACGATAATCTCCGTCGAGGTAAGCTCTCAAATCACAAAGTATTTGGCGAAAAAGTCACTGTTCTAGCTGGTTATTCCCTTGTTGCCTTAGCATTTGAGCATATGGCGACAGCCACTAAAGGGGTGCACCCGAAAACAATGGTTCGCGCTATCGGAGAACTAGCAAGGTTGATAGGGCCAGAGGGGGCAGCGGCTGGCCAGGTACTTGACTTGCTGTCTGGAGGTAAATCTGATACTGGATTAGAAGAGCTCGAGTATATTCATCGTCACAAGACAGCAGACTTTGCAGAAGCCGCGGCCATTGTAGGAGCAATGGTTGGTGGTGCAACCGATGAGGAAATCAATAGACTCAGAAAGTTCTCTCAGTGTATTGGGCTGCTGTTTCAGGTTGTGGATGACATTCTTGATGTGACTAAATCCTCTGAGCAATTAGGAAAGACAGCAGGGAAGGATTTGTTGGCGAACAAGTTGACGTACCCAAAGATGATTGGCATTGAAAAGTCCAAAGAATATGCTCAAAACCTTAGCAAGGAAGCTAAGGAGCAGCTTGTTGGTTTTGATCCAGAAAAGGCAGCTCCATTACTTGCTATGGCAGATTTCGTTCTTCATCGGCAAAAATAATCTCTTTAGGATGATTATGCCTGTATTATTTAACTTTAGTTGTGAGCATTTTTTTTTATCTAAGGAAGTAGGGAGTGGAGCTCTTTCAGTTCCTTGAGTTATATCAGGAAATATGGGTGCTGCTTAATTTCTCCATCTGAAACTGACCCTTCTAATGTCCAAAGGGACAATGTCAATCTTCACCTGTTTGCTGAAATCTGTTTTGCTTTTTCATTGGAGTGGCAAAATGACTGTTAACTAGCAATGTTGTAATACAGCAGGTTTTGGCAAGCACTTAACAGCCGGCAAAGAGCTTGAGTGGTAAAATCAAAAGAGGGATGATAACTAAGATAAGAGTGATAGAAAAACAGAAATTTTGCATGGTTATAGCCTGTTTGGCCAAGCTTTTTTCTTGGCCAAAAGTGCTTCTTTTTTTTTTGTGTCAAAAGCGCTCTTTTATCGAAGTTAAGGTGTTTGGCGAAGCTTTTTGAAGGAAAAAAAATATTTTTGAGTAAAAGCATAAGCAGTTTTTGAGAAGCACAAAATAGTAGCTTCTCTCCAGAAGCACTTTTGAGAAAAATACACTTAGAAGCACCTTTTAATAGTTTGGCCAAGCACTAATTGCTACTCAAAAGTGCTTTTCAAATTGATTAGCCAAATACAAAATACTTCTCACCAAAACTATTATTTTGCAATGCACTTTTAAAAAAACACTTCTCAAAATAAGTAGATTTTTCCAGTTTGGCCAAACAGACTAATCTCATTAACTTTTGCCGGTTACACTTACCAAACTGTATAAGCTAGTCATATAGCTTGCTTAGCACAAATTTTAGCTTGCTTGCTAGGTAAACTTTATATTATTCAGCATCATAAGTAGGGATGGCAATTGGGACGGGTAGTGCGGGCCAGGACAAATTCTAAATGGTACAGGAGGGCAGGGGAAGATTTAAATGAGACGGGGTAGGATAGGGCTAATTTTTTTTTTAATTAGTGGGTTAGGGCAGGGCAGGGCTTTTATTTTGGAATATGTGGAAGTTGCACTATTAATGCATTTGATATTTTAATTTAATGATTCAATATCACGTCTCTTCCTACTTTTTATTGTCATTCTTATTTGTGATTTGTGGATTCGCTTTAAATATATTAACTATTACGGTATGTTTAAGTTGAGGTTCAAATAAAATTTTGAAAAAGTTAAAAAAAAAAATGAATTTACAATACTGCAAAGGAGAAAATAAAGAAAAATATGAAAAAAACAGGAATAATTTCAGATAAAAGAAAGATAGTATTAATTAACATATGTGGTCCCCACAAGCTAAAACTCTCCAAGTAAAGCCGTAAAGGAAGAGAAGAAAAATCAGCCTTACGTCATAGCTACAGGTTGGAGGGAAGAAAGAGCGTAAAATGTGGCTAAACTGCCTCAAATTCAAATAGAGACCCTTCTCCCACCAACTTGTATTGCCATCCCTAAGCGTAAGCGAGCATAGGAGAAGGAATGGAGCATCTCCTATAGCACCATACACCTAAATTAGAACTTAATTTGAGGCTCTTTCCAAAAGGGGGGAAAGCAAAATGGGAAACATCTCCTTTGAATAAAATTGATGGAGGATGAAAGTCCACATATCACACAGTCAATGATTTTTACTATGTTAGTCGGGGCTGCTTATGTTTATGGATGTTACTATGTTAGGTTTGGTGGATATCTTTTTACGTTTATGCTACTGTTTTTATTGTGGGAAAAAAAGAAGGAAAAATGGAAGCTAGTACGGCTGACAGGAGAAAGGAGAATCGCTGGAAAAGACATACGGCTTAAAAAAGAAAAATGCGCCGTTGCCGGGGATCGAACACGGGTCACCCGAGTGACAGGCGGGAATACTCACCACTATACTACAACGACTGCTTGCTGGTGTTCTAGAGAACCTATATTTACAAATCAATGCTAGTGTTCGTTTCTTCTCCCATCCCTTCCTATCTTTCCTCCCCTAAACAAGAATATTACCTTCGACATTTTGGGGGTGTACAGAAAGTAGATGAGGGAAGCTCGTTGTGGCTGCTTATGGTTATGGTTGTTACTAACTAAATCAGGTTTGGTGAATATCTCTTTATGTCTATGTGGAGTAGTTTAAATTTGGAAAAGAAAAAAAAAAGGAAGAAAAGGGAACGTAGTAGGAAGGACACGAGAGAATAGACATCCCGCTGGAAAAGGAAATACACTCAAAACTAAATATAAGCCGTTTGCCGGGGATCGAACCCGGGTCACCCGGGTGACAGGCAGGAATACTTACCACTATACGACAACGACTGCTTGTTGGCCCTCTCAAGAGGCGATCTCTTTAGATTGCTGTATTAAAATTTCAGTGGCATAAGTGGGTCATACCATTACATGACTGTTCCATTTACTATTATATCCTTTTATAGAAGTTAATGTAAATAATTTTATATTTGTGTATGTTAAGATGAGCTAGAAAGTTATTATTATGTCCGAGTGGAGAAGACACTGAGAACTAAGCGAAATTTGCACAAACTTAAAAGACAATGGAGTATCCTTATTTCCGATTTACACACTGTACAAAAACCAGGGATTCCTGACCTGTCTTGTCCACCACAATTCTGACTTTGTCTGCCATGCCAGTTCCTCTTTCACCTTTACTCTCACTGTTTTACCCCGCTGTCGTTTCTGTCCTACTGATTCCCAGTCTCCCCAATTAGGCTTCTATTGCCTACCCAAAAACAGTTCTACTTTAATCTCACTCTCATTTTCATACCCTAAATATAAGACTATAGTGACTAGTACTGTAATGTAGCACTGTAAAGCTGCAATGGTAACCAAAGCAGCACCTACTTGCTAGCCAAACGCCAAACTCTTTCTTCAAGATAAGGCATTTCTTTATCTTTTACCTTTGTAAATACAACCAGAATGAAAAGTTAAAGAAATTAGTGGTTATGGCTTGGAAATGAAGGAGCGTCAAAGGTGGCGGCCAGAAGAAGACGCACTGTTAGGAGCTTACGTGAAGCAATATGGACCTAAAGAATGGAACCTCATTTCTAAACGCATGGGTAGAACTCTTGACAGGGACCCAAAATCATGCCTTGAACGTTGGAAAAACTACTTGAAACCTGGGATAAAGAAAGGATCTTTAACCCCTGAAGAACAAAATCTTGTCATTTCTCTTCAGGCAAAGTACGGTAATAAGTGGAAGAAAATTGCAGCTGAAGTCCCTGGTCGTACTGCTAAAAGATTAGGCAAGTGGTGGGAAGTTTTCAAAGAGAAACAGCTTAAGCAGCTTCAGAAATCACAGAAACTTAAAGATTACGCTGACCAACCGTCTGTTTCTACCGTCTCCGGTGGTGGGTCGCCGGAGGGAGGAGTTTCCGGGAAGTACGATCATATATTGGAGACTTTTGCAGAGAAGTACGTGCAGCCAAAGATATTTGCTTTTCAGCCTCCTTTGCCTTTGCCAGCTATTAATATCATGCCAAATCTTGAACCGCCACCGGTTCTTTCTTTAAGCCCTGTTGCTATTAACGAACCGGTGAATTCCACCACTATTCCGCCGTGGATGAACTCAGCAGCTAATGCATCATCTTCTGCTCCATCTCCTTCTGTTAGTCTCACCCTTACACCGTCTGAACCGGTGTTGCGTGTACATGAACCGGTGCAACCGGAATATGGTTTGACAAGCCGGTTTTATCCGGTTCAGCAACTGGGCACCCTAATCCAGTACTGCAAAGAGCTGGAAGAAGGAAAACAGAACTGGGTACAGCACAAAAAAGAGGCAACTTGGAGACTGAACCGGCTGGAGCAACAACTAGAGTCAGAGAAAGCTAGAAAAAGGAGGGAGAAAATGGAGGAAATAGAAGCAAAGATGAGGTGTTTACGTGAAGAGGAAATAGCTTTTATTGGAAGAATGGAGAGGGAATATAAAGATCAACTCAGTGCATTACAGAGAGATGCAGAGGCTAAAGAAGCAAAGTTAATTGAAGCTTGGAGTAATAAGCAGCTAAAGTTGGCTAAACTTATTGAAAAACAAACTGGATGCATTAGAATCTAAAGACTGGCATTACCATGTTAACCTTTTAGAAACTACTGTTAGTATCATTTGTGTGTTGTGTTATAGCTTTCATGTTCTCGTCTTTGTGATCGTAGAGATGATTTTGTAGATCAAGTGTGTGTTGATGATAAAATTTGCAAATTTAGTCATGATTTAAAAAGATCCTTAGTCACAACTCATATTCCTCTCGACGTCAAGTTTTCTCTTACATCGTTTATTGGTTTGCTTATAAATAGCATGTTTTCTGGATAAAGCCTAAGTAATGAAAATTGTGCATGTGCAGCTTGAAGCTTGGAGCTCTTATGCTTGTGTTCCTTGTTGATTTACATCATTTCTTTAATAAAGAATTGTCATTACACTTGTATTTTGTGTTAAAAACTCCACGTATAAATAATTTATTCGGCCCACTAACTATTTTGTTTTAGAATCCAGAACCCGTAGTAACATGGCGTGCTTATAGCCCGTTTGGCCAAAATGCAAAAATTAATTTATTTTGAGAAGTGTTTTTTTTTGTGAGAAGCAGTTTGTATTTGGCTAATTAGTTTGAAAAGCACTTCTGAGCAGCAATTAGTGTTTGGCCAAGCTTTAAAAAACTGCTTCTAAGTATATTTTTCTCAAAAGTGCTTCTGGAGAGAAGCTACTTTTTCTGCTTCTGCTTCTCCTCAAAAGCACTTTTTTTCCTTCCAAAAGCTTGGCCAAACACCTCAATTTTTTTAAAAAAAAAGTGCTTTTGGCCTAAAAGAAGCTTGGCCAAACAGACTATTACTGTAGGATCATAAAGAGTCAACTCTTCATATTTCAAAGTAAACTTAAATCAAAGTAAACTTAAATTATATAAACTTCAAGAAGCCCTTGCTCCAACGTGGAATCTAGTTGTCATGTTACAGTGCCTCTCTAGTTAAGCAATTTTTAATCAGTTCCTTCTTCCATCTGAAAGCTTAAAATACATCCTTTGACATACCTCTGGCTACCCCTATGTGTTATTCAATGGGGTTCCTCTTTATAGTTTTCCTTCTTGGTAACAGCCTTCTCTTTTCTTTTTTTCTATATTACTATTTCATTCACAAAAGAAAGCAGCCACATTCAAGACGAGATGATGCTAATGATCTTCCTCCAGGAAGTTTTGGATGGCCTTTTGTAGGTGAAACGTTGGATTATTTGTCCAATGTCAAAAATGGGAGCCTAGTCAAGTTTCTAACACAAAGAAGGAGCAAATACTCTTCTAAGATTTTTAGCACTTCATTGATTGGGCATCCAATGGTGATCTTATCTGGTATTGAAGGCAACAAGTTTCTATTTTCAAATGAGAATAAGCTAGTCCGAGTCTGGTGGCCGAGTTCTATTGAATGAATATTTGCCAAGACTCATAAGAAAGCTAATCACTAAGACTTTGCAAGCACACGCAAATTGCTATCAGCGCCTCTCAGATCAGAGTCTCTTCAAAGATTTGTAGGCATAGCCGATGATATTTTGAGACGCCATCTTCAGACGGACTGGAATCACCCACAAATTAAGGTTTTACCTGCAGTAAGGAAGTACATATTCTCATTGGCCTGCAAATTATTCCTAAGCATTGATGATGCAGAGAAGGTTGAACGACTGTCTAAGCATATTGAGGATATTGCCTCTGGTGTGCTCTCTATGCCTATCAATTTACAAGGAACCACTTTCAAACAAGCTGTCCGAGCATCCAAGGAAATGCGTAAGGAGGTTCAAGAAATCATCAATCAGAGGAAAAGTGAGCTATCAGAGAATAGTATTGCAGTACCAGATGACATTTTGTCTCGGATGTGTTAGGACCGAAAAAATCGCAAACCTTGAATGACTAAAAATATACCAAAAGAGACACAAACATTTAACGTGGTTCGGTCAACTGACCTACATCCATGGCGGAGATGAGCAATCCACTATAATAAAAATATCGAGAGAGCAACCTCACGAAGAGGCAAACACAAGTGACACACTAACACTTGTCCCGTAAAATTCTCCTTCTAAACACGGCTCTCAAACCCCATATGGCTACATTGTGGATGTTACTGAATGAGAAGGAAGGATCCTCTATTTATTTATAGAAACCCAGACCTTTTCCTTCAAGAAAATGGACTAGCGAAATATGGAAGAATTATATTTTCCTTCTAGGAAAAGAAAAAATCCAATTATGGTAAATATGTTGTCCTTTATGAGATAGAAAAACCAATTATGGTAAGAAAATTTGAACAAACACATATAAGATGCTCTAGGCCACAAATGAACAAAAGAACAATTTCTGAACGAATCTGATATCGCTAGCTATATAGTTGGCTTACTTAACGGTGGCTATAGCACCGTTAATGCTGCAATAACCTTTATAATGAAATACATGGCTGAGCATCTTGATGTCTACTTTGAGGTCCTCAAAGGTGTGACCTTTATTACTTTAAAATGTAAAATAATTAATTCGTAGTCATAGCAGAGATTAAGACACAATTACACAATCAATCTAGAGTTAGAGTCTAAGGAAGCGTACCGTTAAACTCCATGAATTCAGCAGCGACAGCAAACGGCAATTAAGCCTGAGACCAACTTCCACAATCCACTAGCTATGCGCTCTCACAGCTCGGAGAACTTGGCTGATGGGACGTCTACCGTTACCACGTATTCAAGAGGCAGAATACGCTAGGGTTTTCTAATAGCTAGGGAAAGGGGGGTTGGCCTCTATTTATAAAGAGTGCCTACCCATCACAGGCCAATAGTTATTGGGCCTCACTTATCCACACACATAATATTTAATATTAGGCCTTTTATTTATCCACCACTTGGGCCACGTCACTATCCTTTCGGGCTATAACCAATTAACGTAAGTCCAAATTCCAACATTCTCCCACTTGGACGCCAACGTTAATTGAGGACAAGAAAATAATTTTAAATATTTGAGTTTTTAAGAAGATCATTTTGAAAAAGGATTTTAGACTCTACGGTGGCCACACTACTCACATAGCCAAGGATAGAATGACCCATATAACAATCCATTCAGTCTCAATAGAAAAGACTAACAATGAATCGTAGCAGGCATCACACCATTTTAAGGTATGAATTCTATCTACGACCACATATGCTAGAATTTCCATCAACATGGATCAAACATGTGCGCTAAGCATTTTATCTTTCTAATCAAGCTGAATAGATTCACACCTCTTAGAAAGAAATAATCCCCCAAGTAATATAATAACCATATCACCTCAAGAGCCTCCAAGTGACACAAAATCATATCACCTCAGGAGGATTTCCTTGTGCCTTACTCGGGATAATCAAGGCAACAAGCAACAAAACTCAAAGATATCATGAGTTTATGCAATGTCCAATTGGAAATAAAAATAAATAAATTATCATGTTAGTCATAAGCATAACAGATATCAAATAACACAAGCTTGCATAAAAATAGAATTTATTAAAGCAATATCTCAGTCAGCAATTACAAAGTAACTCCCACTGACTAAAGCACATCAAAAGACTCTAAAATATCCATATTTATAGCATGTTCATTAAACACTACAGGCCTAAGACCTTTAGTCAAAGGATCTGCCAACATAGATTCTGTGCTAATATGCTCAATACATATATCACCTTCTTTTACCATGTCTCTAACCTTAAGAAACTTAAGGCTAACATGCTTAGAGCCTCTTGTTCTTTTGTTATTCTTAGAGAAGAAAACAGCTGCACTGTTGTCACAAAAAATAGTCACCGGCTTAGATATAAAATCTGCAATTTGTAATTTAGTAAGAAAATTCTTCATCCAGACAGCATGTGAAGCAGTCTCAAAACAAGCAATAAACTCAGCTTCCATTGTAGATTACTTTACTTCTCACTTTTTCAAGAAATACCACCTTCACCCAACATAAAAATATACCCAGAAGTTAATTTCATAGTGTCTTGACAACCTGCAAAATCAGAATCTGAATATACTAGAAGATCCAGATCATCAACCTTTTTGTATACAAGCATGAAGTCTTTGGTGCGTTATAGATATCTCATCACTTTCTTTGCAGCCACCCAATGTGCCCACCCAGGATTAGAAGAAAATCTTCCCAACATGTTAACAGCAAATGCAATATCAGGCCTTGTACAAACCTGTATGTACATCAAACAACCAACAACACTTGCATATGGCACATCTTTCATAGTTCTCATTTCAACTTCATTTTTCGGACATTGATCCTTGCTAAGTTTGTCTCCTTTTACAACAGGTGCAATACCAGGTCTACAGTCTCGCATATTGAAAGTTTTAAGAACACTCTCAATGTAGGAACGTTGTGATAAACCCAATAAACCACGTGACCTATCTCTTTTAATTTCTATCCCAAGAACAAAAGAGGCTTCACCAAGATTTTTCATATCAAAAGACCTAGACAAAAATTGTTTGGTCTCATTCATCACGCCCAAATTATTTGTGGCAAGCAAAATGTCATCAACATAGAGAACCATAATAATAAAATAGCCATTAGCTATTTTGAGATAAACACATTCATCAAGCTTATTTTCCATAAATCTAAATTTTGTAATAATTTCATCAAATTTCAAGTACCACTGCCTGGAGGCTTGTTTAAGCCCATATATGAATTTGTTAAGCTTGCACACTAGATGTTCTTTACTAGCTTCTTTAAACCCTTCAGGTTGAACCATGCAAACTTCTTCAAGTAGACTCCCATTTAGGAAAGCAGTTTTTAACATCCATTTGGTGCAATTCTAAATTAAAATGAGCCACAAGAGCCATCATAATTCTAAATGCATCTTTGGATGAAACTGGTTGTTTCTTTATAATCAATACCTTCTTTCTGAGGTGTAACCCTTAGCAACCAACCTTGCTTTATAACGGTCTATGTTTCCCTTAGAGTCTCTTTTAGTTTTATACACCCATTTGCAACCAATAGGCCTAAAACCTACAGGCAATTCAACTAACTCCCACACTCCATTGTGTTCTATGGAGCGCATTTTATCTTTCATTGTCTCACGCCATTTATCAACAAATGGAGAGGAAATAGCTTGAGCATATGATAAAGGATCAGTCAGCACTCCAGTATCACTAAGATTTTCGGTCACATACACGATAAAATCATTAGAGATGGCAGACCTTCTTTCTCTTTGTGACCTACGGAGTGGTTCATTGTGTACCTTTTGTTCAGGAACTATGGGATTTACGTTGTTGTTCCCTTGATTCTCCCCCTCATGAATAGGTTGGTTTACCACCTTTTCATGTATAACAGGTATAGGGACAATGACTTCCTTCTCTTTTAATACAATTTCCTTACCACATGAACAATCACAATCACAAACATCATGCTCAAGAAATTTCGCACTAATAGACTCAACGATTCTAGTGCCACGCCCAGGACAGAAAAACCTAAAACCTTTAGAGTGATCAGGATAGCCTATAAAGAAACAAGTGGTAGTTTTAGGATCATTTTTCTTTTCTGTGAGTGAATAAATACGAACTTCAGCTGGACATCCCCAAATGTGAAAATGGTTCAAGCTAGATTTTCGGGTTGTCCATAGTTCAAAGGGAGTTTTCAAGACAGATTTGTAGGAACTCTATTCAAGATATAACTAGCTGTTTTTAAGGCTTCACCCCAAAGAGACTCAGGTAGGCTAGTCCTTGACATCATACTTCTCACCATTTTCATGAGGGTACAATTTCGTCTTTCAGCCACACCATTCTGCTCAGGAGTACCTGGCATGATATATTGTGCTACTATCCCACATTCTTGCAAAAATAAAGCGAAAGGCCCCATACATTGACCAGACTCATCATATTTTCCATAGTACTCACCACCACGTCAGACCTCACTATCTTAATGGACTTCCCAAGCTGTTTTTCAACTTCAGTCTTGTAAATTTTAAACTTATCAAGTGCTTCAGATTTTTCTCTTAAAAGATATATATAACTGTACCTTGAAAAGTCATCAATAAAAGTAATAAAATACTTATGATAGGTCAAAGTAAGTACATAAGGTCCACTGATATCAGTATGAATTATTTCTAAGAGTTCAGAGCTCCTAGTGGAACTCTTTTTCTTAACCTTGGTCATTTTACCCTTAACACAATCCACACAAGTTTCAAAATCTTTTGGATATAGAACAGGTAAAATATTTTCCTTTATCAATCGTTCAATTCTTTCTTTAGAAATATAACCAAGACGCCTATGCCATAATAGGTAAGACGTTTTACTCATAGCAAATCTTTTATGGGCAATATTTTCAACATGCATTGCAGAAAAAGTTTCATTCAATACATTCAAGCGATATAGACCATCACTTAAAAAGGAATCAGCTACAACATGTGAATCATAGAAAATTTTAATAATATCATTATTTTGTTGAAATGAATAACCAGCTTTGTCCAAAAGGGAAACCGAAACTAATTTCCATCTCATAGACGGTACAAAAATAGTATTTTCTAAACGAATACTAGAATTATTCTTAAAAGGTAAAATAGATATCCCTATAAACTCTACTTTTGCTTTGAGTCCATTGCCCACAACAACACTGGCTTCATCCTCTTTTGGCTTCCGTCTGCTTACTAGGTCCTGCAAGTCATTGGTTACATGAACAGTTGCACCACTATCCAACCACCAGGAATTTAAAGGAACATGAACAAGACTAGTTTCAAAGCAGACAAAAGCCAAAAGATTACCTGATTTCCTTTTCAGAGGACAACCAGCTTTCTTATGACCTACTTGTTTGCAATCCCAACACTTGATTTCTTTCTTAACTATAGCTTGAGGACCAAGAGAATTATGAGACTGACCTTGGTTAACACCAGGCTTATTAGTATGACCACTATTACCACCTGTTTGATGAGAATGACCATGTTTCTTTTTGTGAAATTTGGGTCAACGTTTTCTTTTATAAGAGGGATAATCGGCTGATCTAGACGAACTAACAAAGTTCACTACACCCTCAACTTTCTCCTTTTGGATCCTCCCTTCCTCTACCACACAAACAGTAATAAGCTCATCAATACTCCACTTATCCTTTTGTGCATTATAGGTTGTCTTAAGTTGGTTAAACTGCTCGGGAAGGGACCTCAGAGATTGGTGAACAAGAAAATCATCGGTAATGGTTACACCTAAATTGTTCAGTTTGGTAGCAATGTTAACCAATTTCATAATGTGATCATGGACACTACCTACAAGGTCATACTTTATGGTAGACAAGGAATCAATTAGGCTACCTATCTCAGCTTTATCAGATTCTAGGAATTTCTGTCCAATGGCACTCAAGAAATCTTTTGCATTTCCATTATCCTTAATTGCACCTTTTATGTGATCAAAAATGGATCTCTTCATGATCATAAGACTCAATTTGTTAGCCTTCATTCATTTTTCATACTTAGCCTTTTCATCATCAGTGCTAGTAGTTGTAGGTTCTACAGGTTTCTATTCAGTCAATGCAAAGTCCAGGTCCATCAAACCTAACACTATTTCAACATCCTGTTTTCATTTCTTGTAGTTGCTACTAGTTAAAGTTTCAATGGAATTCAATTGAGTAGTCATGTTACTAACAGCTGTATAAGCAAACAACACAAAAATTAGATAAAATTATGGGCAGGAATATATAAATCAAAAGAGTCAAAGACATCCATTACACCCCTCCTTTGGATAGAAGATGCAATTGTCTCCCCTTTAAAAAAAATAAGGAGTCCAAGGCATTCATTGCATCCCCTCCTTTAGGCAAGAGATACAAAACCTCCCCTTTATTATCCAAGAGTACAATGCATACATCGTGTCCTTCCTTTAGGTAAGAGACACAAAACCTCCTCTTACAACAACTTACCTTTAGAATTAATTTAACATTACTAGTATCAAAAGGTAAATCTCCAACACTAGCATACACTCTATCAAGGATAATTTAGACATGGTACATTGAGAATATTACAATGACTCAAATAAATAGACCACTTTGATGAAAACTATTCATTAATCATAACCCTCAATCCGTGTAAGATATTATTTCACGTGTATAAAGTTCTAAGAATTTCCAGTGATTCCAAATAAATAGACCATTTTGGTGGAAACTATTTATTTAATCATAAATTCTTATTGAACATATAATATACATGTGATAAAAACAAAACCCATTTAACTTCAATCCTTTTAGTAGTGTGTTAATTGTTTTAATTCCATTCTCTGACCAAAAAATAAGAAAAGTTTCCAACGTTTACAGTGTGTTAACATTCAGGCACACCTAATTATAATAATCAAACACAAATCAAGTTGATCAACTATTAAATATAAGGAATCAGATAAAGACGTTCATATGTCATAAACGTGCTTAGATTAGTTCTGACTAAGCACTTAACATATCATGTTTGCTTTAATTCACAACAACATAAATTTTGGATAAGGCTAAATACATATGCAGCCCCTTAAACTTGTTATATTTTTCATTTACACACTTGAACTAACCAATGTTCCTATTGAACCCTTAAACTTTGGCGAAAATGTGCCTATTAAACACTTAATTGATAACTTCTTACAAGAACGAGGTGTGTGAATCTCAAACGCCTGATATGTTTTTTTTTAAAAAGACTAATCAATATGTGACATGTGGATTTCTCTTTTAAAGAACGGAAAAGGTCCAAAAATATCCTTAAACTATTCGAAATAGCTCAAAAATATCCTCCGTTTGTTTTTTGTGCCAAAAATATCCCTGCCGTTTATGTTTTGGCCCAAAAATGCCCCTAAACTATTAGTTTTGCCATTGAAGCTGACATGGCAGTCCAACTGGGTTAGAATTGCTTACATGGTCGTCCACCTAAGCAATCCATATGTGAAAATTATTTTTTCGTAATTTTTTTTCCAGAAATTTTTAATAAATTACAAAATCAACATTTATTCTGAAAAAAGTAAAAAAATTCGAAAAAAATATTTATTTCGAATTTTTTAATTAAAATACAAAATCAACACTTATTCCGAAAAAAGTAAAAAATTTACGAAAAAATTATTCTTGATTGGGGTTTATGATTTGATTAAAAAACTCCATTGTTCTCTTTTGTGAATTTATGATTATAGATATCGAGAATTCATATAACCGACCCCAACTTGTTTAGTATTAAGAAACTGACGTCTTTGTTGTTGTACAAATAAAGTTTTAATTTTTTTTCTTGTAAACGTTGTGTGTTAATTTTTTTTTTGGAGCTAAAGAATGGGGTTGAAATTATATAAGGATAATGTTCCAAGACATACTACGCTATTACTGGATTCAAAAGCATTCAAAGACATAACTCCGAAATTCATAAAAGAGAACAATGGAGTTTTTTTAATCAAATCATAAACCCCAATCAAGAATAATTTTTTCGTAAATTTTTACTTCTTTCGAAATATGTGTTAATTTTGTATTTTAATTAAAAAATATCCGAAATAAATATTTTTTCCGAAATTTTGTACTTTTTTCAGAATAAATGTTGATTTTATATTTTACTAAAAAATTCTGGAAAAATAAAATTTTCGAAAAAAAATTTTCACATATGGATTGCTTAGGTGGACGACCATGTAAGCAATTCTAACCGAGTTGGACTGCCATGTCAATTTTAATGTCAAAACTAACGGCTGAGGGATATTTTTGGGCTAAAACATATACGGCAGGGATATTTTTGGCACCAAAAATAAACGAAGGATATTTTTGAGCTATTTCATATAGTTCAAGGATATTTTTGGACCTTTTCCGTTTAAAGAACAACTTCTTTCTTCAATTACGTTTTCGAAATCTCTCGCCCTTATTGCTGACGCCACCATCTACCCCATGCCTAAGACCACCTCCGACCACCGGAAACCTTGCCGGGAATCTCTTTCTCATCTCACACTACCTACTGCCTTCCCTTACTTTAAGACAATCCGAGAATTCTCCCCACTGGAAAAGCAAGTCAAACTAAGAAACCTCTCTATTAGAAGCTACTGTCATTAACGATGAGGAATCCATTCAGGCCACGGATCGTAATTTCGAAAAGGCAGAATAGCCTAAATGGCACTTCTACTTGTCCCCCTTTGTCATGCCGGTCCCCAAACTTACCATTTTGCCAATTGAACACTTACACTCGTTCAAACTGTGTATAATAAACGCTTATGACAGGAGGCTGCTGTGCGTGTAATACAATCTCCTACACGTAGGATGCCACGTCATTACTAGTGCCACATAGAAAAATAAACTATTGACTTTATCTTATTTTTTCCTACTCCACTATCTCTTCCCCTTACCACCAACAACTCTACTGCCATCGCCAGAAAATTTCTCCGGTCACCGAAGAACACCATTAAAAATATTGTAGTGTTCATTCAATTCTAAGAGCCTTGTAGTGTTTTAATGAACTAACTTTGCTGCTGGTGACATATACGCACAAAAAGAAACAGGAAAAAAGAAAAAGCAAGATATATGTTTACAGTTGTTAGTCTCTTCAGGGGGAGGGGTGCTGATTGGGGGGGGGGGGAGGGGGTAGGCGACGGGAAGGGGGAAATGGGAGATAGGTTTTTGGGGAAGAATGGAAGGGGGTGCTGGTTGGGGGGAGGGGGAGGGGGCAGACGACGGGAAGGGGGAAATAGGAGATATGTTTTGAGGAAGAATGGAAGGGGGTGCAGGTAGGGGGGGGGGGGGAGGAGAACGGGAAGGGGGAGGGGAAGAAAGAGAAAGAAATGGGGGTGGGGGTGGGGAAGAAGAAAGAAGAAATAACAGAGATATTTTATATTTTCTTTTTTTTGTCCCTTGTTTTTACTTTTTTTTTTATTTCTTTCTTCTTATTTTAATCATTTTTAGTATAAATTTTTATGTTAATTCTCGTTATGCGCGTGAAATTCACGAATTTTGTCCAACTCAGTCCTAAAGTTGCCACATAGGCTTGGTCAATGGTCAGAGGGGTTTAAAGTAATGTGTTTTGAAAATTACGAGTGTCTAGATGAAACTTAGTAGAGTATCGGGACCGGGATGACAAAGGGGGACAACTAGAAGTGCCATTTAGGCTAATACTTCCTCGGTCAATATCTGCAGTAAATTAAGCTTAGCATTGCCAGAGATTTTTGTAATGGAAGTAAGAGGTTTGTGCCTTAAAATTCCAAAAGGAAAAATTCAACGAAGATAAAAATAAACAAAATAAGAACATCATAGTACTGCTCCTTTTTGTGGTGGCAGTAGTGTTGCCGGACTTACATCGGCGGCAAGCAAATCTATCCGAAATTAACAATGATATAGGAAGAGGAAAAAATGATGCAGAGATTTGTTTTTTATGATATTGAATAAGGAGATTTGCTTAATGATGTGCTTCCTTTTTTGCATACGGTGATGTGGTAGTGGCAGGCTGGTGGAGATTTGGTGGTTATGGTGGTGGAAATGACTGTCAAGGGAAGATAGAAGATGAAGGAAAAGAGAAAAAAAGATTAAAAATAAAAACTTTGGCCATTCACGCTCTTTTTGGATGTGAGGTTCACGCACACTGCCATGTCATTAGTGTGTGTCTAATAGGCACATTAAAGTTTGAGTTTAAGTGTTCAATAGGAACATGGGTTAGTTCAGGTGTCTAAATGAAAAAATAGGATAAGTTTAAGGGGCTGTATATATATTTCGCCCTTGGATAATATAATTACTTCTAGAGTTGTGGGCTAAAGGCTTAAAAAAATAAAATATTATTTAGTTCAAGACAATGTACATTAGGTTGAAACAATGTTTCTACAGAAACATATAGCTGATGCGCCGCCGTCATCACTATAATAAAATTGATGTTCAAAATCATCACCGCCGACATCAAGCTATAACCTTCTATGCATAACTAATTCGGTTCGATAAATTGTCTTTACTCTATTCCATTACGTTGGGTTAAATTCAATTCTGTAGAAACAAGAAGCACGGTCTATAGCCGCCAAAGATAAATTCATCCAAAACTGACAGTGTAACAAGTTTTCTAATGTTGTAACATTGGCCGAAATTTGACAACAATATAAATATTTCGAAACCCAAAATTTATTCATTGATCTTAATTTCTAATTATGGTGGTTTGATACCAACTGTAAAATAACTAATTCGTAGCCATAGCAGAGATTAAGACACAATTACACAATCAATCTAGAGTTAGAGTCTGAGGAAGCGTACCGTTAAACTCGATGAATTCAGCAGCGACAGCAAACGGCAATTAAGCCTGAGACCAACTTCCACAATCCACTAGCTACGCGCTCTCACAACCCGGAGAACTTGGCTGATGGGACGTCTACCGTTACCACGTATTCAAGAGGCAGAATACGCTAGGGTTTTCTAATAGCTAGGGAAAGGGGGGTTGGCCTCTATTTATAAAGAGTGCCTACCCATCACAGGCCAATAGTTATTGGGTCTCACTTATCCACACACATAATATTTAATATTAGGCCTTTTATTTATCCACCACTTGGGCCACGTCACTATCCTTTCGGGCTATAACCAATTAACGTAAGTCCAAATTCCAACATAAAACACTTCCTTGCTTAGTTTTCTTTGTTAGCAAGTACTTAATTTGGAGGGTGAATCCATGTTTCTTGTTAAGACTTGGTTCAAATGAACAGTTTAGGAACAAACACATGCTAACTAGCTAATTTCACTCATTTGTCTTACATTTGGTCATATATTGGGAGTAGAGCAAATAGAGATAGCTAACTCAAAAGTTGCAAATGATTTGCTAAATTGGGAGGATTTAAGGAAAATGCGATATTCGTGGAATGTTGCGAGTGAAGTGCTGAGGCTGGCACCTCCAATACATGGAGCATTTAGAGAGGCTACTGAAGACATCACAAATAATGGCAACATCATCCCAAAAGGATGGAAGATAAGCTCCTACATCAATGCGTGTCTCTTTTAGCTGGATTTTGTGGTATGGATAAAGCGAGAGTTCGGTTTGTGATATATGCAGTTACACTGGATAGCAGATGACACCCATAAAAACCCAGATTGCTTTCAGAATCCAGATAAATTTTACCCTATGTGTATTGGGAAAAATTTAGTTTGCATATTGGAGATGGCGTGTCATGACACGTAGACTGGTCAAACAGTCAAAGACTTAAGGTTAATTAAGAGGTACGAGCAACAACAGATACGAGCAAGTTAAATAGAAGAGGCGCGAGCAGTCATACAAGCAATTCAACGCTCGTACCTATTCAAGACATTTAAAGCTCAAAGATCGTGAAGAATCAAAGGAATGAATCTGACAGCATAAAAGAGCCCAGATACAGCATTTAATGAGTATTAAATACTGAAAACGTTAGAGAATATGTACTTAATGTATATGATTGCATAACGTAACATTTAAAGTCATTAATTGCCCATAATAGCCTTATTATGACAAAGGTAAGGCTCGTATCCCCAAAATGGCTATAAAAGGGGAAGGAACAAACAATTGTAGACACAAAACACTATTGGAATATACTTTGATTTACTTGCTTTCTGATCATATTATTCACAAATTTCTTTCTCTATATACTTTTCTGATTATCAGTAACCCGTATTCTTCTAAATTCTAGCTTTGACTAAAAATCTAATTTTTGGTTAAACAAATTGGTTCCGTTATCGGGAATCTGATAATCAATTATATCTCAACTTGATTTTCTTTGTTGTATCAACTATGTCGAACAACAATGACAACATCCAAGGAAACCAAGAAAATCAATCGAACCAACAACTTCAGGGAGATCTGCGAGACAATAATGCATTAGTTCCTTCTCCACAAGGTTCACCACGACGATCTCGTGATGGACCTCCTGAAGGATCTCACATAGAAGAACAAGTTCAATTTGAGAATGTTGAAGCTATAGATGATGCTTTACAAAAACTTATCGCTACTCAGGTTAACAAAGCTTTACAAGCTTTTGTTTGTCAATTACCTGCTGCTCCACCCACACCTACTCCAAATAACAATACGTTGGAGAATCCTCGTTCTGGTCTGGTTAATTCAAGCAGCGGTGGAACCCCCAGTGAAACACAGGAGGGAGACCCAGGTAATCCAGTTAATTCTGATTTACGAAATCTAGTACTAACATTGCAGAAACAGCTTAAAGAGCAAAATGACCGCATAGAACAAATACCCGGAGTACCGCCCGTGATCAAGGGGGTAGATATAGATAAATATTCTCAACAGCCCTGGAAGCCAAGTGCCGCCCCTCTCCCAATTCTAAAGAAGTTCAAGATGCCTGATATTCCAAAGTATGATAGGACAACGGACCCATGAGATCACGTTACTGCATTTACAACAGGTGTCAAGGGCAATGATTTGACTAAGCAGGAGATTGAATCAGTCTTGGTCAAAAAATTCGGTGAAACATTCAATAAAGGGGCACTAACATGGTATTCTCTTTTACCTAAAAATTATATAAATTCTTTTGCTGAGCTTGCAGATTTATTTATCAAAGCACACTCGGTAGCTCAAAAAGTTGAAAAGAGAATGGAAGACATCTTCAAAATCAAGCAAGGAGATTCGGAATTGCTTAGAGAATTCGTGGAAAGATTTCAACGGGAAAGAATGACGTTGCCATGAGTACCTGACAATTGGGCGGCCATAGCCTTCACCAGCAATTTGTATGAGAAGAGTTCAGAAGCTACGAGACGACTCAAGGAAAGCCTTCGAGAATTTCCAGCAACAACGTGGAATGATGTCTACAACATATACAGTATAAAGATGGGGATTGAAGAAGATATTTTTTTACGACATAAAACAGAAGAAAGAGTAAGCTCAAGGCATGTAGAAAATGAAAAAAGATCTGGTAAAAACAGGTACGAGCCTTACATGGGACCTGCGGGGAAGGACTCACGGTCAAGGCAAGATAATCAAAGGTACGATCACAAACCTAGAAACAGGGAATCAAGCTCCTCATCAAGGTTCGGGAATGATCGGAACACACGCGGGTCACGAGACGATGATGGAAGTCTAAAGGCAAGGTTTGGTGGTTACAACTTCAACGTAAGCACCTCTGAATTCGTAGCGGTTTTAAGAAGCATGGGAGATAAGGTAAGATGGCCAAAGGAGATGAGATCGAATCCAAACAGACGAAATCCTGATCATTGGTGTGAATTTCACAACGACCGCGGGCATAAAATAGCAGATTGCAGATTTTTGCAGGGTGAAGTTGATCATTTGTTAAAACAAAGGTATCTCACTGAGCTATTCAGTGAAAAAGGTAAACAAGCATACATGAAGAACAGGCAGGAGCCTCCGAAACCACCCTCGCCCAAAAGAACCGTCAATGTTATAAGTGGGGGCGAAGATATCAATGGCGTCTCATATACTGCAGCTAATAAGATTTCCAAGATAACAATCACGCATGGGAAGCGGTTGCGACATGTACTGGAAGAAGAGAATATTACATTCAATGATGCAGATGCCGAGGGTCTCTTAACTCCACATAACAACGCACTGGTAATATCTTTGCTTGTACATGACACTAACGTGAAACGAGTTTGATTGATCCAGGTAGTTCTGTAAATATTATTTTGATACGAGTTTTGCGCGAGATGCAAGCAGAAGATAAATTGGTTCCAAAAGCGCATACTTTGTCGGGATTTGACAACGCTAGTGTTGTAACAAAAGGGGAAGCAATATTTACTACATTTGCATAAGGCGTTGTCAAAGATACCAAATTTCAGGTCGTAGATATAGAAATGGCTTACAACATGATTCTTGGAAGGCCATGGATCCATGTCATGGATGTTGTTCCATCAACCTTACATCAAGTTATTAAATTTCCATCACCATGGGGAATATGTCAAATCAGAGGCGATCAACAAACATCTAGAAGCATCAATTCCGTTGCAGATTCAACTGTTAAGGGTTGCTTTATTGCGCCAGGCAGGAGTGAAGACAAATAGCAATTACAGAATTCAGGTGGGGGTAACATGGTGTCAACCTCAACTGAGCAAGGGAAAACAAATGTGGATTCAAGACTTGATACCATTCAAGAACCAGAGGAAAACGAGAGCATCAAAACAACGATGGAAGAGTTAGAGGCTGTGGTTTTATTTATACATTGGCCCGAGAGAAAAGTGTATATAGGAGCCAATCTTAGCCCGGAGGTAAAGCGTAAGTTGATTGAATTTTTAAAAGCTAATGCATATTGTTTTGCTTGGTCCCATTCTGACATGACAAGGATACCACCGGAGGTCATGACTCATAAATTAAATGAAGATCCATCATACCCTCTAGTCAAGCAAAAGAAAAGGAAGCAAGGAACTTTCAAGAATCAGGTGATTCAAGAAGAAGTCTAAAAATTGCTAAAAATTGGTTCAATTCGTGAGGTAAAATATCCTAACTGGTTAGCTAACACTGTTGTGGTTCCTAAGAAGAACGGTAAGTGGCGAGTTTGTGTAGATTACACAGACCTCAATAAAGCCTGTCTAAAAGATTCTTTTCCTTTACCACACATAGATCAACTAATTGATGCTACTGCAGGACATGAGCTATTAAGTTTCTTAGATGCATATTCAGGCTATAATCAAATCAAAATGGATCCAGAAGATGAGGAAAAAACTTCCTTCATAACAGACAGGGGGACTTACTGTTATAAGGTAATGCCCTTTGGTCTTAAGAATGCAGGTGCAACGTATCAGAGCTTAGTTACCCAAATGTTTCAAGAGCATTTAGGTAAGAATCGCAGCTTTGGGAAGATTCATTTCTAAATCATCGGAAAAATGTTTTAAATTCTTCTCAGCCCTTAAGAAGCAGGATCATTTTGAGTGGAATGAGGAATGTCAACAAGCACTTAAGAATTTGAAAACATACTTATCAAATCCACCTTTGCTAGCAAAATCAAAGGCTGGGGAGAAACTTTTCATTTACCTTGCTATTTCAGAAGTTGCGGTAAGCGCTGTTTTGGTAAAATCGAGAAGAACAAGGTAAGCAATCCCATATCTATTATGTTAGTAAATCTTTGTTAGATGCAGAGACACGGTATCCACAATTGGAAAAACTAGCACTTGCTTTAATCATGGCATCTAGAAAGTTCAGACCATATTTTCAATGTCATCCCATTGTTGTAGTGACTGCATACCCCTTACGCAATATATTGCATAAGCACGAATTATCGGGCATATTGGCTAAATGGGCCATAGAGCTAAGTGAATATGAAATCACGTACCTACCTAGAACAGGAATAAAATCCCAAGTATTAGCCGATTTCGTGGCTGACTTTAGCCAAGGGATGCAATTAGAAGTAGAAAAAGAAGTACAGATACTTAATGGGGCTAATCCAGGAACGTGGACTTTATTCACTGATGGCTCATCTAACGTAAAAGGTGCAGGTTTAGGAATTGTCTTAGTACCATCTACGGGTGAAACTATTAGGCAAGCTATTAAATGTCACTCCATAACTAACAATGAAGCGGAATATGAAGCTGTGATTGCAGGTCTAGAATTGGCACGAGAGCTTGGTATAAATTAAGTAGTATCAAAAGTGATTCGCAACTCGTGGTTAATCAAATGCTGGGGACTTACACGGCTAGGGAAACAAGGATGCAACAGTACTTGGAAAAGGTACGAGAACTGATAAAGCAATTCCAAACTTGGAAGGTCATACAAATACCAAGGGATGAAAATGTTGAAGCAGATGCCTTAGCCAATCTCGCACCCGCAGCTGATGTGGCAAATGATGCAAACGCTTCGGTTATACATTTATTTCACTCAGTTCTCGAACCTGATAAGAAAGAGGTAAATTTTAATAATTTAACTTGGGATTGGAGGAACAAAATTGTTACTTTTTTGCAGTATGGTACCATCCCTGATGACAAGAGGAAAGCGCATGCACTTCGAAAAAAGGCTGCTCGGTACTGTTTAAAACAAGGGAATCTTTATCCTAATATATTCGGTGCTCCCTTAGCAAGATGTCTCGGACCTTCTCAAACGGAGTATGTAATGAGAGAAATACATGAGGGGCATTGCGGGAATCACGCAGGAGGAAGATCGCTGGTAAGAACCTTGATTAGAGCAGGGTACTATGGCCCAAAATGGAAGAAGAAGCGGAGAGTTTTGTGGCTAAATGTGATAAATGCCAGAGGTACGTAACAACATGCACAAACCTGCAGAATTATTACATCCAGTCATTGCACCGTGGCCATTTATGAAATGGGGAATGGACATAGTAGGACCGTTACCACAAGCAAAAGGACAGGCAAAGTTTCTGCTCGTACTCACTGATTATTTCACTAAATGGGTAGAGGCAGGAGCATTTAAACCGGTACGAGAAAAGGAAGTCAAGGACTTTATTTGGCGAAATATCATATGCCGATTTGGTGTACCAAAAGAAATCGTATGTGACAATGGCCCTCAATTTATCAGAGCTCAAGTAACAGAGTTTTTTGAGAGTTGGCAAATTAAAAGGATTACATCTACACCATATCACCCAGTGGGTAATGGGCAAGTAGAATCAACAAACAAAGTCATAATCAACAATTTAAAGAAACGATTAGAGGAGTCAAAGGGTAATTGGCCTGAAGTGTTACCCGGAGTTTTATGGGCATATCGCACAACAACAAAAACGAGCACAGGAGAAACACCTTTCTCTTTGGTTTACGGAGCTGAGGCATTGATCCCGGTTGAAATAGGAGAACCAAGCACAAGATTCTCACAAGTAACACAAGATTCTAATGATGAAGAGATGCGGGTCAATTTAGATCTACTAGAAGGCAGGAGAGAAGCTGCGTTAATAAGAATGGCAACACAAAAACAAGTGATCGAATGATATTACAACAGGAAAGCACGCCTGAGATTCTTCAAAATTGGGGACTTCGTGCTTAAAAAGGTTTTTCAATCTACAAAGGCAGCCAACGCGGGTAAACTAAGTCCAACCTGGGAAGGACCCTACAGAGTTCGTGATATTGCAGGAAAAGGAGCATATGAATTGGAAACAATGGACGGGAAGGTGCTTCCTTCACATTGGAATGCTGTTCATTTGAAGAGATACTACTTCTAAGGAAAAACCCACGGTCAGGTATCACCATGTTAAATTTTATTTTTTGAATTGTTGAAATTTTACTAACGATTTTAGATGATAGGCAAAATGCTAACCCGTACTAAATGATGAGTCACGATCTGTAAGGCAAAATGGAATAAACTAAAATTCCTGGCCCAGGGTTACAATTATTCTGATAGAACTATAAACGGGTTAAGCAGTCTTCATCTATAATCGCACCTCCGAGTCCCGTATGTATTTCCTTTTCAGGAAAAGTACCAAGTGAAAGAGACTATCAAGTGCTCGAGGCTTCATACTTCAACACTCAAACACTTGGGGGACTACATAATATATACAGTCACGTGTATAAAAAAGGCAAAGAAGATTGAGGAAAAATCAAGCCTAGAAGAGTCAAGTGCGGAGTGAAAGTTACGAAGTCATGGCATCCATCATAGTGTTCTTTCCCATGAGAAGAATGGAGTCACCTCTCAAACCCTTCCTAATGTTTAGGAGCTAAGGGGATCCAATATACCTCAAAACGGTTAGGGTAAAGACTATGTACTAAAACGGGTTATAAGGAAAAACCCTGTATCTATTGTTCTTCTTTTGTAAAAATCTGTTACAAGGAAAACAGTTACGAGAAAGTTATAGATGTAATTCAAATATATGTAAAGTATTATTCAAAACTTGTCAAGGTTCAGAAATAATAACTTGTCAAAGTTATTTCAAAGAAGCATGTGTGTTCCTATTTCTTTTATCGTATGATAACATCATTATGAAGTTGAGACGTCTTCTTCATTAAGTGTCAAAATATAAAAGGGCCCTCTTTTATGAATCTCATGTTATTTAGTCATGAGATTAACAGAAGCATTTTCAAAAAACAAAAATGCAGACTATTCTTTAAGTCCTTGAAAATAAAAGGCAAGAATAGAACAGACGGAAGTTTAATAAAACTTCTTAATATTTAAAACTAAAGACTAAGTATAAACTTAGTCATCAAACTATTTATACAAAATGCCCCATGACAAGACTTGGGGGCTTGTACTTCTAAAATCAACTCTCAAAGTGATAACCAAGGGTTTGATTACAAAAAACTTTTTCAAAAGAATCCAAGAACTTTAAACACAGTTTTCCAAACAGGTACCTGCACAAAGGGAATTTAAAGCAAATGTAAATCTTTTCACTAAGAAGAAAGAACTGAGGAAGGATCATCAGCGGGCTCAACTGGAACAGCATCATCAATAGAAGCGGGTTGATCTTCAATCGCAGCAATTAGTGCATCAACAGACGAAGTCTCAGCCTGGTTTGCAACAAGAGGCACGGTTGGGCTTGAAGAAGGTGCGGCACCCGAGGCAATTTCAACGTTCATGGGAACTTCAACTGCGAGAGTTTCAGCCAAGGAAGTTTCAATCATGGAAGCTTCACTCACGGGAGCATCAACTACGGGAACTTCAACTCCGGGAGCTTCAGCTTCGGGAACTTCAATCGCGGGTGAAGGGAAGTCCAGTGGTTGTTGAGCTTTTTCAATGGTCTCCATAACTTTAGCTAACTCTGACTCCAGATTGAAGTTTTCTTGTCTAGCTTCGACTAAAGCATCACGCCGAGAGTTCAGAAAAGCCCGACTTACATCAACGGCAGCCTTATCTTCAAGAAGCTCATAATCTCTTTCCCAAGTAACAATTTCATTCTTGAGTTCTTCATTTTCAGCCAAGGCTAAGTTGTAAGAGGCTTGGAGAGAGGCATGAGATTTTTCTAAGGCATGCACCTTGCCATCAGAAGTTCGCAGATCTTCTTGTGTCTGAGTCAAACTTTGCATCAAATCTCCAGCATAAACTTCTTTTTGACTTAAAAGAGCTTTCAACTCTCTAATCTCCTCACTTGCCTTAGATAATTGCTCTGAGAAAAAAGACTCGAGACACTCTCTTTCTTTCTCTGCCTGACTTGAAGAAGCCTTGGCAACCGCAAGCTCTGAGGATAATGCTCTTATCTGCTGTTCCAGGTTATTCTTGTTCTCTTGCAAATCTTCTATAGTAATTTGTGCACTATCAAATTGTTCCTTCCAATTAGCTGCTTCCAACTGAGAGTCACGAGCTACCCTCTCTGAATCAAGAACAGCCTTTTCAGAGTCACGTGCCACCTTCTCTAATAGAGAAACTCTGCTCATTAGCTCTGTACCAATGAGATTGGCCTGAAAATGATAAGGGAGGAAAATAAGAATTTCTAGAGAAAAATTTTGCAAAGTAAAGAAAGAAGGAAAATACCTTCAAGGTAGCATGAACTATGTCGTTCATCAAAGTCAGACAGCTATGGCTATTCATTTTTTCTTTCTCAATTGGGCCAATTAGGGGCTCAAGCCAAATATCTGCCTGACCAGATTTCCTCAAAAGGCTGTTGTTAGCAGGAACTTCGATAGTCACGCTCCTCATAGCAACGCTTCTACTTGAAGAACCCACTTCTGTATGATGGGTAGTAGAAGGAGGAACTGCCAAAGGAGGAGCGGTAGAAGAAGTAAAAACAGCAGAGAGAGGTACAGAAGCAGATGGAGCAGGTAAGGAAGGGACCAAAGGCACGGCAGGAGAAGGAAAAGAAGGAATTGAAGATATGGGAGTTCAAGAGGAAGACAGGGGAAGTTCATCTAAAACAGGCCCTAACTCACCACTCTCGAAACCACTAACGAAAAGCTGGTTAATAGAGTCACGAGTGTCACGAGGGGTAACAACGTCATCATCAGAGACGAGATGAACAGGCTCGGTAGGAGAAAGATGATGAGAAACTTCAGCTTCGTCAGAGACGATACGTCTCCTAACTCTTGGCCTTGTCATCAAGGAACCATCCTCATCTTCTTCCTCGGAGTCATCTTCTTCAATGGTTTTTCTTTTCAAGAGTATATCCTGAGCCCTTTCTAAAGAAATTTGAGTTCCTGAAGAGGAACGAGAGGCCGCAACTGCTTCAGCAGTAACACCTCGAATAGCAAATCCTGACAAAGAGAAGGATGAAAGTTAAAGCAATAAAGGGAAAATTTTTTACATACGAGAAAGACAAAAACTCATACCGTGAGTTTTTACTTTCCAACCATGACGATTGGAAATAAATTTCCAAGACCTAGCCTCCATAGGCGCGATCTTCAACAGTTTATCTACCCAACCACGAAAATTGGGAACGTTCTCTACAACTCCCATGGTTGCTAAAAAAAACACACAAAAAAATAAAGTTAAAGGAATTGATAAACTCGAAAGAAAAAGGTACGAGAAGGATGAGAGACTTACGTGCAAAGTTTCACTTCTCATGGAAGGGAACGTTTTGTTCACCCACTAAACCAACTGTGGGGGCAGCAACAAATGGGCATACCAGCCACGATCCTTATCATCTTCTGGGCTTACCAAAACCCTCTTACTCCTAGCCACTAAGGTAAAGACGCCATTGCGAAAAAGTCTAGGGGAGTATAGATGAATTAGGTGAGGGAAGGTGAAATTAACATCTGCCAAATTGGCCAGATGTCTTAAACAAGCAACAGCCCTCCATACCAGTGGGCCAATCTGTGCTAAACAGACTTTGAAGAAACGACAGAAATCGAGAATCACTGGATCAATAGCAGGTTTAAAACCAAGAGTAAAAGGGTATGTGTAAACAAAAGAGAGTCCAGTCATATAGGAAGTAATTCTTTGATTTGGATTGGGGATTACAATGGGCTAATCGTTAGTCCAGTGGCAATCTTTGCGGACTATGGGAGCTAAAATCTCTGTAATTAAAGTGGGGTAAGCGTCGGAACGATCCAGACCAGAAACTTGGCTTTGAAGTGATTGTCTATCATGGTGAAAAGATAAATCGTTAGGGACTATCTCTTCTACCAAAGGTTCCTGTAATGGTTCAGAGGGTTCCTTGCCCTTAGAAGATGATTTTTGGGTAAAAGAACCTCTAGTTCTAGAGGAAGAACCAGGGGTAGGAGAAGGCATGGCAGAACCACCACCACGAGAGGATCCTAAGTTACGAAGTCTCCCACCTCTTCTATGTCTAACATGGGCATTGGGAAACTTGTCTAAAATAGGAACTCTCTGGGTTAGGGTTCGAAGAAGACATGATGAGGAAGAAGAAGAAGTGAACAGAGATTTGCACAGTTCAAATGTTCGAAAAAAATTTATGTGGTAAAAAGTAAAAGGTAAAATTATATTTATACTGATGGGCAACCGTTAAAAGTAAAAATGCAGTAATGGAAGGGTCACAATAATGGTAACTGGTACTTCATGAATAGTGGAGCTGTAAAAAAAGGCCTTGAAAAGGGGTGCAAACTGCAGAATTGATAAGGAGTTGACACGTGTGAAGAGCATTAAATAGAAGTGACCATTGAAGCTTCAATCTTGTCATAGCATTAATGGTGACAAAAATTTTCCTTTAATGAAATCCACTTCCCAAATATTCAACTGACGAATAAATAGAAAGTGGGGAGACTATCTGCATTGGGAAAAATTTAGTTTGCATATTGGAGATGACGTATCATGACACGTAGACTGGTCAAACAGTCAAAGAATTAAGGTTAGTTAAGAGGTATGAGCAACAACAGATACGAGCAAGTTAAATAGAAGAGGCGCGAGCAGTCATACAAGCAATTCAACGCTCGTACCTATTCAAGACATTTAAAGCTCAAAGATCGTGAAGAATCAAAGGAATGGATCTGATAGCAAAAAAGAGCCCAGATACAACATTTAATGAGTATTAAATACTGGAAACGTTTGAGAATATGTACTTAATGTATATGATTGCATAACGTAACATTTAAAGTCATTAATTGCCCATAATAGCCTTATTATGACAAAGGTAAGGCTCGTATCCCCAAAATGGCTATAAAAGGGGAAGGAACAAACAATTGTAGACACAAAACACTATTGGAATATACTTTGATTTACTTGCTTTCTGATCATATTATTCACAAATTTCTTTCTCTATATACTTTTCTGATTATAAGTAACCCGTATTCTTCTAAATTCTAGCTTTGACTAAAAATCTAATTTTTGGTTAAACACTATGAGCTTTCAAGAGAATGGGCCGGCTCCTTATACGTTTGTTCCATTTGGAGGAGGGCCTCGAATGTGTCCTGGAAATGAGTATTTCCGAATGGTGGCTCTTGTTTTTATGCACAATGTAGTAACAAAGTTCAGATGAGAAGATTGTCTCCACTCCAACTCCTAGCTAGACCTGCTCAAGGGCTTCCTGTTCGCCTTTATACTCACAAAACCTGAGTAACATTGTACTTTACAGACTGCTACATTATTAATTTCTTTGCTTTTCTTGTGTTCTTGTTGAGTTCATGTTGCTTAATGCGTTTCAAGAATTTCCCCTGATTGTAATGAACCAAAATCAATTGACATACCACAACTAGAAGTAGCGAATGTCCTGACCACCAGTCTCACTCTCTAAGGTGTAAATGGATTAACACTCTTTGGCTAAGGAGCAAAATACTGGAGATGCCACGAGAAGCCCAAGCAGCTGATATTATATCATTCGGAAAAATTGTTCAAAGAAAATCAATATGGATTGCGCTGCAAGAAGAACATGTTACCACTCTTGGTACAAGCTCTGCAGTTCCTATTAACAAACATTGCTGTCTATAGCTCCATAATCCACACAAAATTAGCGAATTGATCACATTGCATATGGCCAATAATCTCGAAATCACTACTATAGATGACCCCTTTAATCTTGTTGACTAAAATGAATATACCCGAACTTCAACCAAATGGCCCTATATGTTGGGAAACTAGCTCTTCGTCACTTCCCTTGCAATGGTGTCCTAAATCTTACTCCCCCGTTTCAATTTAGACGAGGTAGTTTGACTTGGCACAAAATTTGAGGGAAAAAAAAAACTTTTGAAGTATGTGATGCTAAAAGCTTAAGGGCCAAAAGCTTAGTGGGACAATGATATTTGTGTGACTATAAAAGCTTCTCATTAAGGGTATAGTGAGTAAAATAAAAAGTTTAAAGTTAAATTGTTTCTAAATATAAAAATGAGTCATTCTTTTTGGAGAAAGTGTGTCTTCTAAATTGAAATTGACGGAGTAGTATTCTATCTCAGCAAAAGGCATAGACTCTATTCATTTCCAATATCCATATGATACATAAGCTTCGGTCACGTCCTTGTTTAAAATTAAAATGATGTATTGTTTACATGTGATGAAAGTAGCGTTTGCATGTGATGAAGTTCCATATGTAGACCCCCAAGGATGAGGACCGCACTACTTGTGCTTATGCGATTGCAGCATTAGAGAGCTTTTCTATTTTAAGCCAATTAATTGTCTATTTTGGGGTTTAGTCCTATTTTCTATAGACCCTATAAATACTACTCTTGTTTTGTAGTATTCCCACGTTTAAAAGATCGAAGACAGAAAGCCTTGAGAGGTTCTTAGAGTATCTTAGTTCTACTTGTAGACTCTAGTACATCAATTAAGGTGTATGGGGTAAAATTGATAAACGAATGTTTGACGAGTTGACACGTGGAAGCAAAGACAAGTGGGATATGAGTCAGCAAATAGCTGGCACCGGCTACGAATATGTGATCGGTGTTGAATAAGTTCTAAAGAGTTGGAACCGGAAATTAAGTCTGAAAAAAAGATATTGATCGAAAAAGACAGCATTCAATGAGCAATTGTTACAATGAATCTTTGTATTAATACTCAACTATTATGCAACCATCAAGAGATGTTTTATTCAAATTAAAGAAGAGCTTGATTTGGGGATCTTGTCCTGCTGAATTGAGCTATAAATAGAAAAATTTGTATTCATTGTAGGACACGAAAAATTATTTGTAAAAAGCCAAAATCTGCTCTTATTCTATTAAACTTTCTCTCTTTTTCTTCTTCATATGCTCTTATTATTGCAACCGGGGAAGCTGAGCCCACAGTCAGGCTTGTACTTTCTTCAAGTTTATTTAATTAATTTATTTCTATTCTTAGCTATTTTATATTTTTGGATCAAATTAATTCACGTGTCTATAAACTACGTAACAAATTCAACTGTATGATTTTACCGGTAAACAGTTTAGCGCCCATTGCAGGGCATAGACAATTGTGTATTACTTTGATCCATTCATATGTTACTAACGCATTTTGAAGTTTTTTATTTAGTAAGAGTAAAATCGGATATGGAAGATAAGGATGTGAACAACTGTTTAAATGTTGGAACAAAAAACAAGCGTGAAGGGATACTACAATGTGATTATTCAACCAGCGGAACTCGCAATGAAGGAGATGAGACACCTCCGATTCATGAACATAGAAATTCTCGGCATGTGAGAAGTCCAACTCCTGATGATATAGAAGATGAACGTGTTGTTGAAACGGTCAAAGTTTTGGGAGCACAACAAAGGAAAATTATGAATCATCTCTCAAGACAAGAGCGGAAAATAACGGAGTTGAAGCAGGCGCATTCGGCTTCTCACAATAACTCCAATGGAGGAGTTCGAGTCCCTCCCGATGTGCCTGCAAATCAAACAAATTAGAGAACTTGAAACGTCGCTTCAAGGGAGGAATATGGAATTAATGAAAATAAAGCAGATGTTGCAGGTAGTGGATCCATGATGACAACAATGTTATTAATCCTTTTAAAATCGAACCTATGAGATCAAGAGGAAAATGAATGGTCGTAAGGATCAAAATGCTAAAGAATTCCATGCCCGGATGGATCAAATCCCGGGAGCACTACCAGTATTGAAGGGACTGAATTCAAGGGAATATAAGCAGATGCCGTTTAAACCAAGTCCGGCCCCAAAATTAATTTCGAAGAGATTCAAGATGCCCGATATTCTGAAGTATTATGAAATTTCGGATCCACAAGAGTATATAACAACTTACACTACGGTTGTAAATAGGAATGATTTAGCATCGCATGAGAACGAATCTGTCCTGCTGAAGAAATTTGGCAAAACCCTACCGTAGGGTGATCAAACATGGTACTCTCTTCTACATAAGCATTCAATTGCTTTTTTTGAAATGCTTGCAGATTCCTTTATTAAAGCTCATGCTGAGGCGAGGAAAGTCCAAGCTAGGAAAGCTGACATATTCAAAATTTCTCAAGGAGAATCCGAATTGTTGGGAGAATTTGTCATCTGTTTTCAAAAGGAGAGTATGTCGCTACCAGTGGTACCGTATGAGTGGGAAACTGAAGCGTTCACCAAAGGTCATAATCCTTTAAGTTCCGATGCCTCTAGAAATTGAAGGAAAGTTGTTGGAGTTTCAGGCAACCACATGGACAGATGTCCATAATCGTTACGCATCAAAAATAAGAATCAAAGATGATAAATTGAGTTCCTCGGTGTCTTTCAAAGTCTGCAATCTTGATCGGAATTAGGAAAATTCAAAACCGCTTACGATGCAGTCCGGAGGTCTTCGAAGATTCGTTTTCAACCTTACGAAAGGACCGGTGGGCATGGAAATAAAGGTTTTCAGTCATCGGACAATTTTGTATCGGATAGGAGGGTGGATCATAGTCGGAGTAGCAGAGCTTTACATGAGAAAAAATAAAAAAAATAGGGACTGTTAGAACCAGAAGCTGTATCTTATCAGGACTTGTACTGCATGACCATCCCCGTAGAAATAAGTTGTACAAGTTTGCCGTCTTCCTTATCCTTTTCTTCTTTCTTCTTTCTTCTTCTTCTTCTTCTTCTTCTTCTTCTTCTTCTTCTTCTTCTTCTTCTTCTTCTTCTTCTTCCTCTTCTTCTTCTTCTTCTTCTTCTTCAGTTCCCGAAGACTCATAACTGGTGTTCGAAGAGCTTGAAGTAGTGGCCGACCATAAATGTTGTCGAAGGTAGTTGTTTCTAATTCGCCTCAGCGGTGCACCATCTACGTTTTCAATTCCTTATTTGGCCTCCAGCAAAGTTTTCCTCCTCATGTGGTAAATCACATAAGTCTTTTCAATAAGGAACGAGTCTTCTTGATCTTGGAGTTTGGTTCGAAGCTTCTTGATTTTGGATTGCAACTGTTAGTTTTCAGCCCTCACGATGTCATAGCTCTGGCAAAGGTTAGTATTTGTCCTCGCGTGTCCACGGTTCTTCTCCATAGCATTTTTGAGACTTTACTCCATCCTAGCCCTCTTTTCCTCGGCAGCAGCAACTTCTTCGATTTGGAAGGTAAGCTCGCTTCCAAGTTATTGATTTGCTCCATGGAAGTGGACCCACGTTCGACTGCAATTGTTACAGCCTCTTGTAGCTCAGCCCACTTGGCTTTCAACTCTTTAAGCTCTTTATGCAGTTGAGTGGCCTCTCACTTGTGAGTCATTTTCTCTTGCTCAGATTGCTCCAATCGGGCTTTGAGATCCCCAATTTGAGAAACTTTTGCTTTTAAAACCATGGGGCACTCGACGAGTTGATCTCGAGTAGCAAACTGATCACATTCCGTGGTAAGTGCTTTTTTGTCCAAGATCATCTTTTGTAAGCCTTCGGAGGCAAGAAGGTTAGCCTAAAAGATCAAAGAGTAAAGTTATAAGGACAATGTCTAGCAAGAGAAAAAGGAAAAAAAGAAGATTAAATTGATACCTGAGTAGCAAAGTGCATGATGTTATTAATCAGACACTCAGCAGAAAAAACGTCCATTTTTCTCTAATCTTTGTTGGAAGCCAAAGGCTTCAAGTAGTTGGCGACCCCCATCGGCTTAGAGAGTAAGTGGCATTCATTCGAAATTGAAAGAATGACACTATGTTTACCATCAGGGTTTCAGATAAGTGTCGGGAAAGTGTTCTTTATGTTCCCATGATAAGGTGACCGAGGAGAACGAACATTTTCCATTTGTTCGAGTGGGCCGGTGGTGAAGCGGAAGCAGATGGTGTTGAAGTTGATGCTGAAGTAGGAGGTGGAGGAACATCAGAGGTACTCCTCCTCTGATCGGAAGCAACAATAAGAGCCCAGTAACGAGACTCGGCATTTTCAACTATTCACATTTCAGTGAAGAGTCCTCGAATTTCATCCTGTTAAGCATCCGGTTGAGCAGGGGAAGATCCTTTTCTTCTTCTTTGAAGAGAAACCGAGGACGTCATCATCCTTTATTTCTTCTTCATTAAGGACCACTGTGGCTGATCCGGTTGGAATTTCTTTTGTTGAAGGCTTCTCCCGAGTATCAGCTTTGGAGGTATGTTTCCTTTTGGTTTTTTCTCCTTGGGCTGGAATCTCAGGGAAGATGGGTCTTTACCGGAAGTAAGAGAGGCATCACTAACTCTCTTCCGGTCAATGATCGGTGAAGTTGTTGTTGAGCCATCGTTGGGTAAAGTGAAACCTCAACAACGGAGCAGATATAAGACCCATTCGGAAGACCTGTGCATAGGAAAGGGAATTAACAAGTTGGTACTAAGTCCTTTTGGAGATTGCATGGGAAAAAATGAAAAGTTATATTTACCATGGTTCTTGGACTTCCAGTTGAATTTGGGAGAAATTTCTTTCCACTTACGGGAATTCAGTGTGAAAATATCTAAAATTTTATGTTCCCATTGGTTCAGGTTCTTAACCGATGGTGAAACCCAACGGGTAGCTAAAACAAAAGAGATAAAAGTTAGCAAAAGGGGAATTTTTCTTTAACTCAATAGGAAAAAAAAAGATATCTGCAGTACTTATGAAAGAAGTTCTAAAATTCAGGGATAGAAGGTGTTGTTGCCCGAAAGATGTCCCTGGTAGAAATGACAGCAAACCATTCCATCCAACCGTGGCCGTTGTTGTCATCGACACAAGTAATGATGGCATGGTGTTCGTGTTTACTAAGTTTGATCACGCCTCTACAAAAATTCTTCGGGGAGTAGAGGTTGATCAAAAGGGCAAGAGTGAGGGTTTCTCCGGTTTGGGAGCACAATACCCCAAGGCAAGCCATTGTACGCCATATTGATAGGCTTACCTGGCCCAAGCAGATTTGGTAGTGGTGGCACAATTCTAAGATAATGTGATTCATTTTTTGGCCCATTCTTAAACTAAAAAGGTATGTGTAAACATACATGAGCTCTGATTTGCTAAAAGTGACCCTTTCTACTTCATTGGGCGAAGATTTTAATTTTTTTCCAGTTACAGTCTTCCTTCACAACAGGAATACTAGCAGGGCGAATGGAAGAAGGATATCTGCTGACGGCCAATTTCTGTTATTTTCGGGTTGATAGGTTCTTTTTGTACTTGGAGACCAGTTTCAGAGTTTAGTTCAGACGGGATGATTGTATTGGTGGTAGGACAACATCGGCTTCTTTGGTTTTGTTCTTCTTAGAAGGACCACCACCGATGTGAAGGCCACAGTTTTCGGGGATAGAAGTAGTAGAAGACATGGTGGTAGAAGATCTGAGTAAGAAATTTTTTACTGAGAAAAAGGGGTTTGCAGAAAAAGATCTAAGGAAATTTGAAGAAGAAGAGTTTGCAAAAGCAAAAAGATAAAAATAATGAGTAGCGGAGTAGTTTATAGGCGGCAGAATTCATGGTCATCTTTACCTTGAAAACTAACAAAAATATTTTTTGAATCACAGGATAACACGTGTTCGGCTCATTAAATGCAAGAAGACATGAGTCCCAAGTGTCAGAAATCGTTCAGGAACTTTCCCTTCAAGGAAATAGGTCTTATCCACTTCCCGATAACACAAAGCTTTATCATCAAAAAGTAGGAGGACTATCTGTATGGGGTAAAATTGATAAACGATGGGTGGATGTTCGACGAGTTGACATGAGGAAGTAAAGACAAGCGAGATATGAGTCAGTAAATAGCTGGCACCGGTTATGAATATGTGACCGGTGCTGAATAAGTTCTGAATGCATTGGAACCAGGGACGACGATCTGAAAAAAATATCGGTTGGAAATGACAATATTCAATGTGCAACTAATGCAAAGAATCTTTGCATTAATACTCAACCATAATGCAGTCATCAAAAGGGGTTTTATTCATATTAAAGAAGAGCTTGATTTGGGAATCTTGTCTCCCTAAATTGAGCTATAAATAGAAAAATTTGTATTCATTGTAGGACACGAAAAATCATCTATGCAAAAAACCAAAATCTACTCTTATTCTATTAAATAACTTTCTCTCTTTTTGTTATTCATATTGATCTTATTATTGCGAGAAACTGAGCCCACAATCAGGCTTGTACTTTCTTCAAGTTTCTTTGATTAATTTATTTTTGTTCTTAGTTATTTTATATTCTTGGATCAAATTAATTCATGTATCTATAAACCAAGTTAAAAATTTAACCGTATCGTTTTACAAGTAAACATAAGATACGTTTTTAGTATTAGTTATTCCTTCTTATTTATGATGAGCACAAAATACAATGCGAAATTGATGCTCGCTAGTCAAAGATAGTATAATATGATTATTGTCTCCATGGGAATTTGAATTTAAACAATGCTCTAGTAATTCCTGGTTTAACTGCTATTCAGGAGGATCAAAACTTGATTTGGAATGATTATGAACTATGATTGACTAATAAAGTAAAGCAATTGACGATTGACTGCAACAAACTAGAGATTAGCAGCGTTGGTTTCTTAACAATGTGAGAAATAAGGGTCATGGCAGGATAGGTGCAAGATAGATATTTGGTATCCAACTCTAGTTTAATTCACTCTAATATTCTAATGAATCTCACGAATTCAGTCGATGATTAGTTCAAATGTGTAGTCAAGACTCATCTCTCAATTAAATCTTTACTCTACGAAGTGAACTAATATAAGCACTTGATATGCAAGCATGCGTTAATGGATTAGTGTTTAGGAAAACGTCTCTCGAATATTCTCCTAACTTGATTTAATCAACGATTCAAAAAGCTCCTTTGATTACTCAAGAGAACCACTGAATTAAACCAAACAAAATAATGTAAAGATAATTATCAAAGTATTCCTCTTCTGATTAAATAAATCGGTGAATAAAGTTGCAGCAATTCAAAGCTCCATAAACGAATTCAAGCAAAGAACTAGAATTAAAATCCTCAAATATCAATCAAAATAATATATCCATCAAACCCTAAGGAAAACTACTCCATAATCACGGAAGAAGTCATCAAAATATAATCAAAGAGTAAGAAAACATCAATCTAACGTTACAATCCAAACTCCCGTATTGAATTGATGGAAAGATGATGAATTCCTATGTCTTGTAGCCCCCAATGCTCTCCTAAATCTTCCAAGGTTAAAAGTCCTCTAAAAATGTATTCTTGGTGTATTTATACCATGTAGGAACGGGTACGGACGAAACTATCCTTTCCAAGCCGAAGTAGAAGAAAGACTCTGTAAAATTTGCACACACGTGGCGCATGGGGTGCCGCCCCACGCGGTGCGCCTGTGGAGAAATTCAAAGAGTTGAATTTTACACTCTGCAGGAACTTTGCACTAGCGGCCCGCGGTGCATGGTGCGGCGCGGTGCCGTAAGGTATTTTTCTCTGGGTAATATTTTTTTTGTCACTTTTGACATCCAGACTTGGTCCTCGACCCCCGAACGTGATCCTGACTTAATTTCTTGGGCTTCTACTCAGATTTCAAAGCTCCAAATCATCTATTTTAGCTCCAAACTTATTTTTTTACTCGAAATCACATCCTACACAACATAACACACGTAATAAGTACAAAGTACTAATAATTATGCTTTTGAGAGAGTATGTTCTGTAGAGCCTCAGAGATGCATGGCACGCCGAGTTTGAGCAGTTGCGCCGGGGTGCTATGACTGTGTCAGATTATGCGGTTCACTTTAGTGATTTTGCTAGGCATGCACCGGCCTTGGTTGCTACAGTTCGAGAGAGGGTCCGTCGGTTTATTGAGGGGCTCCATCCCAGCATCAGGATTAGCATAGCCCAGGACTTGGAGATGGATATCTCGTACTAGCAGGTTGTGAGTATTGCTAGGAGAGTGGAGGGCATGCTTGCTCGGGAGAAAGAGGAGAGAGAGGCCAAGAGGTCTCAAGAGTCTGGCACTTATACTGGTACTCGTGCCCCGGCTGTAGTTCGACATGGTAGGGGTTATGTGAGTCACCATGTTCATTCAGCACTTCCAGCCGCCAGTGGTATTTTGGCTACTCCTAGGTCCCAGGAGCCTTATTATGCACCGCCAGTATCTAGTGTACCTCCTGCACGGGGTGTTTTCAGTGGTCAGTCCAATAGACCTGGCCCGAGCCATTGTTTTGGGTGCGACGACACTCGCCATATGGTGAGGGATTGCCTCAGACTTAGGAGGGGTGCACCTCCACAGACTTCTCAGGCACCGCGTGCTCCACCGGGTCCTCAGTCCATGATTACAGCACCAGCTACCACTCCACCTGGTCAGCCAGCTCGAGGTGGAGGTTGGGGAGGTAGAGGTCTCCCCTGAGGGGGAGTCCATGCCAGATATTATGCTCTTCTTGCTCGTACAGATGCAATTGTTTCCGACTTTGTCATTACAGGTATTGTTCTGGTTTGTCATAGAGATACATCGGTTTTATTTGATCAAGGCTCCACTTATTCCTACGTGTCATCTTATTTTGCCCTATATTTGGGCGTATCTTGTAATTTTTTGAGTTCTCCTGTTTATGTGTCTACACCGTTAGGAGATTCTATTGTTGTTGATCGTATATATCAGTTATGTTTGGTTGTTCTTAGTGGTTTTGAGACCAGAGCTGATCTATTATTACTCAGTATGGTAGATTTTGATATTATTTTGGGCATGGACTGGTTGTCGCCTTATTATGCTATTATCGATTGTCACACCATGACCGTGACGCTGGCTATGCCAGGCTTATCGCGGTTAGAGTGGAGAGGTGCCTTAGATTATACTCCCAGCAGAGTTATTTCATTTCTTTTAAAGCTCAACGAATGGTTGAGAAGGGGTATGACACGTATCTTGCCTATGTTAGAGATGTCTATATTGATACCCCTACAGTTGAGTCCGTTCCAGTAGTGAGGGGTTATGCCGATGTATTTCCAGCTGGTCTTCCGGGCATGCCGCCTGACAAAGATATTGACTTTTGTATTGATTTATTACCGAGAACTCAGCCCATCTCTATTCCTCCATATCGTATGGCTCCTCCTGAGTTGAAGGAGTTGAAGGAACAATTACAGGAATTGCTTGATAAGGGCTTCATGCAACCCTATGTGTCACCTTGGGGTGCCCCAGTCTTGTTTGTGAAGAAGAAGGACTATGCGTATGTGCATTGGTTATCGCCAGTTTAACAAAGTTATAGTGAAGAACAAGTATCAATTGCCTCGTATTGATGACCTATTTGATCAGTTACAAGGTGCCAGAGTATTTTCCAAGATTGACTTACGTTAAGGTTATCAACAGTTGAAGATTCGGGAGCCAGATATCCCGAAGATTGCTTTCAGGACTCGGTATGGTCATTACGAGTTCCTTGTGATGTCATTTGGGCTGACCAACGCCCCAGTAGCATTTATGCATTTGATGCACGGTGTATTTTGGCCCTATCTTGATTCAGTCGTCATTGTTTTTATTGACGACATTCTAGTGTACTCCCGAAGTCGGGAGGATCGTGTCTAGGAGTGTGAGGAGAGCTTTCAAAAGCTCAAGACAACTTTGACTACAGTCCCAGTATTGGTATTGCCTACAGGTTCGGGGTCTTATTGTAATGCGTCGCAGATTGGTCTCAGCACGGTGTTGATGCAGGACCATAGGGTGATTTCCTAACCATCCAGACAACTGAAGGTGCATGAAAAGAACTATCATGTCCACGACCTTGAGTTAGCAGCTATTGGCAGCACTATTTGTACGGTGTCCCTTGTGAGATCTACACTGATCACCACAGTTTGCAGCATCTGTTCAAGCAGAAGGATCTTAACTTACGTCAGTGGAGGTGGTTAGAGATGCTTAAGGATTATGATATCACCATTTTATAGCATCCCGAGAAGGCCAGGGCGAAGAGTTTGGGGAGTTTAGCATATCTACCAACAGTAAAGAGGCCATGGGCATTGGATGTTCATGAATTAGCCAACAAGTTTGTTAGATTGGACATTTCTGAGCCAAGTCGAGTTTTGGCTTGTGTGGTCTTCCAGTCACTCTTTATGATCGTATCAGGGAGCGCCAGTATGATAACCCCTATCTGCTTGTCCTTAAGGACAGGGTTCATCACGGTTATGCTAAGGAGGCCACTATTGGTGATGATGGTGCATTGAGGATGCATGGCAGGATATATGTGCCCAATGTAGACGGATTACGTGAGTTGATTCTTCAAGAGGCACATAGTTCGCGGTACTCCATTCATCCGGGTGCTGCGGAGATGTATCAGGACTTGAAGCAGCAGTAGTGGTGGAGGAGAATGAAGAAGGACATAGTGGAATATGTAGCCCGGTGTCTAAATTACCAGCAGGTGAAGTATGAGCATCAACGCCCAGGTGGGTTGCTTCAGAAGTTAGAGATTCCGGAGTGGAAATGGGAGCAGATAACTATGGATTTCATTGTTGGACTCCCATGGACTCAGCGGAAGTTTGATGCAGTTTGGGTGATTATGGATAGGCTGACCAAGTCAGCTCATTTCATTCCTGTGATGACTACTTATTCTTCCGAGCAGCTGGCTCGAGTTTATTTCCGCGAGATTGTCAGGCTTCATGGCGTGCCAGTATCTATCATCCCTGACCGGGGTACGCAGCTTACATCACTGTCAGGAGGGTCGTACCACATGAGTTAGGTACTCAGTTGAGTTGAGCACAATATTTCACCCTCAAACGGACGGACAGTCCGAGTGCACTATTCAAATACTAGAAGATATGCTTCGTGCGTATGTGATGGAATTTGGAGGTTCTTGGGATCAGTTCTTGTCACTTGCGGAGTTTTCCTACAACAACAATTATCAGTCGATATTCAAATGGCACTGTATGGGGCTCTGTATTGTAGGCGGTGTCGGTCTCCAGTGGGTTGGTTCGAGCCGGGTGTGGCTAGGCTATTGGGTACAGACTTGGCTCAGGATGCTTTGGAGAAGGTAAAAGTGATTCAGGATCGACTTCACATAACCCAGTCTAGACACAAGAGTTATGAGGATCGGAAGGTTCGCGATGTTGCATTAATAGTTGGAGAGCGGGTCTTGCTCCAAGTTTCACCTATAAAGGGAGTTATGAGGTTCGAAAAGAAGGGTAATCTGAGCCCAAGGTTTATTGGTCCATTCGAGGGGTTGCGACGAGTTGGGGAGGTTGCTTATGAGCTTGCCTTGCCTCCCAGTCTAGCAGGAGTTCATCCAGTATTCCATGTTTCAATACTTCGGAAGTATCACAACGATCCGTCTCATGTGTTGGATTTTAGCTCAGTCCAGTTGGAAAAGGATCTATCTTATGTTGAGGAGCAGGTGGCAATTTTGGACAGGCAGGTTCAAAAACTGAGGTCAAAGAACATCGCTTCAGTGAAGGTTCAGTGGAGGGGTCAGTCGGTCGAGGAGGCAACTTAGGAGACAGAGCATGATATGTGCAGCCGTTATCCTCATCTTTTTACCACTTCAGGTATGTTTTTATGCTCATTCGAGGACGAACGATTGTTTTAAAGGGGGGAGGATATAACGACCCGGCTGGTTATTTTGAGAGTAATAGCCCTGATCCCCTATTTACTGCTTCCCCCGTATCTTTTTCTGCTTATGTGTCTTGCTAGGAGGTTTTGTTTTTCGGTTTCGGAGTGATTTGGGACACTTAGTCCCTAAAACGGAAGCTTAAGTCTTAGGATTTTGACTGTAACTGAAACTGTGTGAAGACGACACCGGAATGGAGTTTTGTCGGATCTGTTAGCTCCGTTGTGTGATATTGGACTTAGCAGCGCGATCGGATTGTGTTTTGGAGGTCTGTAGCTGAATTAGGCTTAGAATGACGAAAGTCAAATTTTTAGAGATTTTGACTGAAAGTGGACTTTTTGATACCAGGGTCGGATTCCGATTACAAAGTTAGTGTAGATCCATAATGTCGAATATGACATGTATGCAAAATTTGAGGTTAATAGGGCGTGGTTTGATAGGTTTCGGCATCGGTTGTAGAAGTTTGAAGTTTCAAAGTTTATTAAGTTTGGATTGGAGGTTGATTCGTGTTTTTGTTGTTGTTTAATGTGTTTTGAGGATTCGACTAAGTTCGTTTGGTGTTTTAGGACTGGTAGGTATGTTTGGTTGAGGTCCTGGGGGCCTCGGGTTGATTTCGGGTGGTTAATGGATCATTTTGGACTTTGGAAAGATTGCATATTTTCTGGTGTTCTCTAGTTCTGGTTTCCTTCTTCGCATTCGCGAGAGGATCCCGCGTTCGCGAAGAGGAAGTGGAGACAGGTGGGATTTTGTGCTTCGCGTTCGCGATGGAGGTCCCGCATTCGCATAGAGGAATTGGCCAACTGGTCCCCAGGCCCTTTTGCCTATGCGTTCGTGATATTGGTCCCGCATTCGCGTAGGGTCGAGTTGAGTGACCTTCGCGTTCGCGATGAAGGATTTCTGTGCTGGAGTAAGTTGCTCTTCGCGAACGCGAGGGTTCTTCCGCGTTAGCGAAGAAGGAATGTCTGGGCAGTATTAAACATTTCAAAATCGAGGGTTTGACCATTTTTATCATAACTTGAGATAAATAGCTCGGATTTGGACGAGATTTTGAGTTATTTTCAGATACATCGATTGGATAATGATTCTACACTTGATTTTGATTATATACCACTAATCTATCATTAATTTCATCATTTAATTTCATATTTGGGTTGAAAAATTGGGAGAAATGGGAGAAGTTCTTCAACTAAGTTTTTGAGTTTTAATTGAGATTTTGATACCAAATTTGGATAATTTTGGTACGACTGAACTCGTGAGTGAATGAATGTTCATATTTTGTGACTTTTACCCGATTCCGAGATGTGGGGTCGGGTCAACTTTTTGGGGCGATTTTCTAATTTCTTTCTTAAGCTTTGATTTCATTAATTAGATTAGTTTCTTATAGTTGTATTTATGATATGTAATTGCTTTTGGCTAGATTTGGGCTATTCGGAGTCGGAAAATCGTGGAAAAGGCATTGTTACCGATTGATTGTGTTTGGTTCGAGGTAAGTGGCTTGCCTAACCTTGTGTGGGGAAACTCCCCTTAGGATTTGGTACTGTTGTGATATGCGAGCGTCGTGTAGGTGAGGTGACAAGTGCATACACGGGCTATTTATTGTAAAATTTGATTTTCACTAAGTAATAACCTGTTTTATTTTAATTGAGTTATACCAGCATGTGTAGTTATCCTGTTTAGCCTAGAATGACATGTCTACATATCTTAAATGCTTATCTGAACTCTGTGCAGCATGCTTAGTGGATTCCTGCTTCTTCCTTGGCTTGTACTTAGTTTAAACTGTAGGATTTCTTGTTGTAACAGTTATTTCCATTATTTTGAGCTGCGTATTTACTTTTGGACTACAGGACGGTATCCCGGGAGTTTACCCTGCATATTTACTTCGGGACTACCGGACGGTATTCTGGGAGATCCCCTTGCATATTTATTTTGGGACTACGGGACGGTATCCCGGGAGATCCCCCTGCATATTTACTTTGGGACTACATGATGGTATCCTAGGAGACCCCCCTGCATATTTACTTTGGGACTACGGGACGATATCCCGGGAGATCCCCCTACACATTTACTTTTGGGACTACGAGACGGTATCTCGGGAGATCCCCTGTTGTTACTCCTATGTACTATACTGTTATTCTTCTGTGATTTCCTCTTTGTTAAATTTCAGTCTTTTATTACAATTCGATATTTTTATTCTGCCTTATTTAATTTATATATACCAGTAAGGCCCTGACCTAACCTCGTCACTACTCGACCGAGGTTAGGCTTGGCACTTACTGAGTCCCGTAATGGTGTACTCATGTTACTCTTCTGCACATGTTTCGTGTGCAGATCGAGGTACCTCCTACCAGCCCCGCTATTAGTTGCGTACTTGCTGTTGCTCCAAAGACTTCAAGGTACATCTACATGCGTTCGCAGACCTCGAAGTCCCCCTCTATCCCTTTTATGTTGTTCCTCTTTTACATATTCTAGTTACTGATGTATAGAAATAGCTAGACGAATTCTTAGAAGCTTGTGACTTATGATGTTCCGGGTCTTGGGGAAATTTTGTGTATTTTCGAGAGTTGGTTATTGTACATGTCGAGCGACATTTTTATCAATTATATAATATCTGTTGCTGTTAGTTGTTAAGGTTTATGCTTCAATTCTGATTATTTCTGCAAATGTTAGGCTTACCTAGTCGTAGAGACTAGGTGCCGTCACGACATCAAATGGAGGAAGGACTGGGTCGTGACACTTATTCTCTATTATTGTATTCCTTTTTCATATCAATTATATAATGAAAAAGTGAAGTAAATTGATTGTTAGAAATAAAATTTTATTCTATTTATTTGTTTTGACTACAAAAAATATTTTTTGGTTAAAGAAGCATGCCGATCTTCCATACAAACGAGCATTTGCTTCATATTTACCATGCATTGTTGATATAAATTGAAATTTTGAGCTTTTCTGAATAATATTAACTATCTCTCAATCTCAAACAAAATGAAATTGATTATATGAATCCTCACTAACCATATTATTCGATTGGAGCTTAAGTTTCTAGCTTGTCTAAAATATGTTAGTTCGTACGAGATTGCTGTGAAAGAAAAAAAAGAAGAAGAAAAAACAGCACATCTAAAAGAATTGGACGGAGAAATACTCCACTAGTACGTAGTATATCTCATCTATTGTGAGAGAACTGGATTCCTAGAAGACTAGGAGCCCGTTTGGAGATAAGATTTTTTTTTTAAATTTTTATTTTTTTTCAAATCAGCGTTTGTTCATAAAATTTTCAATTTTCACTTAAAGATACATTTTAAAAGTTTTTGAAAATTTGAAAAACTCGAAAAAGCTATTTTTCAAAATTTTCAGTCAAATCACTCACAAAACTTCAAAAACAACCCAAAATTTTATTCATACCCAAACACCAATCTAAATTTCAAATAATTCGAAACTTTTTTCCACCTTTTTTAAATTTTACAATTCTTATGTCAAAACGCCCGGTAGAACTCTCAACTTTAGGACAGGAAGACTAAAGTCAAAAGTCACAAAACGAGTTTTCCCGTTGGCCAATCCAAAGCGGCACAGACCACCAGGTACAATAAACCACGTGTAAACAATATTTCCCACATTGGCAAAACATTGTTGTTTATTCCTCGAAAGCGTCTTTGACTATTCCCAATCCTCCAGTCTCCACACACAATTACCCTTTATCACATCCTACACCGTCCATCAAATCATGAATCACAGATCTCATAATAATTTTATGATATTCTCATTTTCCACACATGGAATTTGGACCCCTCAACACTATATAATTAACCACTTTCACCACCTTTCATTTCATCAGCCTCAACAATCTCATTCAACTTTCTTTTCTAGTCATTTATTTTCCACTGAAAAACCAACACATTTGCAAGTTCATTCCTCAGCAGCTATGGCCACTGCCTCCTCAGCCTCTGCTGCTCTTAGAACCATTTCTTCCTCTGCTAAGCTAACCTCTAGCTTTCCAACTACTGCTGCTTCTCAAAAGATCCGATTTTTTAAACTCCCTAACCCCCTCATTTCTCAATCTCTTAAACTTAGCACCTCCACCAACCCCAGATCATTTCATTGCAAGAGCCAGAGCAGCTCAACAGATTCCACAGCCAGTAAGAATTTTTAACTTCTCTGTCACATAATATCAATCACCTTATGTTCGTTCTATCTATCTATGACATTTAACATCTCTTGCTCTCTTTTTTTTCTGTGAATTTTCTGATTTCAGCTAAAGTTCAACAACTTAGTGTCTACGAGCTCAATGAACGTGACCGTGGTAGCCCTGCCTATCTTCGCTTGAGCCAAAAGACTGTCAATTCCCTTGGAGATCTTGTCCCCTTTAGCAACAAAGTACGTTCCTTTTTGGTTCTCACAATAGGAGTAAAAAACGAATCTTTTCTTTATATTTTTATTCTTATGCTGATTCTTGATATATTATTTCAGCTATATACCGGAGACCTAAAGAAGAGAATTGGAATAACGGCTGGACTCTGCATTCTGATCAAACACGAAGAGGAAAAGAAAGGGGATCGGTATGAAGCTATTTACAGCTTCTATTTCGGCGATTATGGTCACATCGCCGTTCAAGGATCGTACTTGACTTACGAGGATACTTATCTTGCTGTTACCGGCGGATCCGGTATCTTTGCAGGGGTTTCCGGTCAAGTGAAATTGCAGCAAATCATTTTCCCTTTCAAGCTATTTTACACTTTTTACTTGAAGGGTATTCCCGATCTCCCGGCTGAGTTGCTAGTTACGGCGGTTCCTCCGTCGCCGACGGTGGAGCCAGCACCTGAAGCTAAAGCTTGTGAGGCTGGGGCCACTGTGAAAAATTTCACTAATTGAATGGGGTGTTGATGTGCAAGTTCGACTTTCCTTGGGGTCATTTCCGGAAATGATGAAACTGTAGGATAAATAATTATTGTCCTTTATATTTTGCCTTTTTGGTATCTTAATTATTGTAGTTTGTTTAACTATTTTGTACTCCATTATGTAATGCCCAATCTTCATTACTGGATTTTTTCTCCCAATGTAAGTTCATCTTTTTCTCTTGAGTTTAAGTTTTTTTTTAATATATTATCAGGTCACCTAAATAATAACTACAAATAATTGTTCATAAAGATTAAAATTTAAAACTCGAAAAAGTAAGACAATTATTTGTTGCACATGTGAAATACGCTCACACAGTAAAAAAAAAAAAAAAAAATACACATAGTGTTAATAAGTGAGTTAGTCCTTTTTCATTTGGTGGTTGTTGTATTATGAATGCAAGGACATATTTGTTTGAGGTCTTAGTCCTCTACTAAACTAGAAAATGACACGTTTTTATCAATTTTTATCTACTAGTACTAGTAGTAGTAGTGCTCATTAGCTCCAGTTGTTTTCAGTTTAAAGTGCTTTATGTTGTGATATTAGCTGTATTCAACGACAAATCCTCACATCAACTATGGGGATCGCAACTTGACCAATATATCTTACTCTGCTCCTATTTATCATGACAATAACCAATACCCCTTTGTTGACAAATTATACTGTGTAGCGGGTAATTTAAAAAATATATATATATATATATATATATATATATATATATATATATTATTGACACCTCTTCACTTCTTGGTATGTTTATTTATTTATATTTTGACTCCTCTTAACAAAAATCCTGGTTCCGCCACTGATCCTTGATATTTTGTGTATACATCCACGTCAAATCGTGGTATAATTTCACCATTTTATTTTATCAGATAATGTTTAATTGGATGCGGAATTGTAGATATTAAATTGAGCTAATACTAATATATGAGTGATGATTTAACGGATATACAAGTTGTGATTTAAAAAAATCACTTCATTTTAAAATGTGAATATTCTAGTAAATTTGGATTTTGAAAGTTATGAAAATTAACAGTAACAATATTTTGGAACACCAAAAAAAGAGCGTAAAGAGAAAAAAAAAGCTTAGAATTTTCCGATGAACTTTTGTTCGGAAGAAGGGAAGAGGAACTCTTTGGACCCAGTTGTTTGGACCCACTTATTTACTTACAAGAAATTACTTTAGGTTTTACCGTGGGTCAAAAGAGTAATACTGAATAACAACGTCACGGTTTTCTTCCTTTTCCACATTCTTTCCCATCCAAACAAATCATAAACAAACAGTACTAATTTCTTTAACTTTGTTTCACCATTGTGCTTCCTCCCACTTTTCTTTTCCTCCTTAGGCCTAATTACCAAACAAAAGCTGGAGTATATGAGCAACCACCTTTATTTTGAAACACAAAAACAGCCATGTGCAGAAGACCTAACTACTAAAGTCCATATATAACATGTGATTTACTGATGCATTGTCTTCTTTTTAAATTGATACTAATAATTCATATCATTAACAGACATTTAGTATACTGTTTTATAATCTATGTTCATGAACACATGCTTTAGAATATAGTATAATTTTGGAGTTGGGATGCCATTTCCCTAGCTCAATTAAAATTACTCTATTATTAATCTTATCATCTAGTTCATGTACTTGATGGGCTTATTTATTAAGTACTTATTATAGTTCAAGACTTCAAGGTCTTTTTTTTTTTAAAAGTATGGGCAGCCCTTGCTCCAAACTGTACAACAACATACGCAGTGTAAATTCACAAATGAGGTATGAGAAAGATAAAGCGTATGCAACCTTACCTCTACCTTATGTGAGATAGAGAATTTGTTTCCGATAGACACCCGACTCAAGAAAAACCTTGTTCCAAACTTTCCAAAACAAAGAAATGGCATTATGCAATACCATATGAAGTTGCAAATTAAATCAATGGAAACAGTTCGGTTGTTAGGAATTAATTTGAACAGCTGAAAAAGGAGAGGGACGAATGAGAAGATAGATAAGCTATCTAAGATACAGAGAGTGCTATAAAAAAAACTAGGAGAAATATTTTACGACACTAAGCCAGAAATTTTGCTATGGACATTTAAATTTTTAATATACATGTATAAAAAATAATGCCAATGAACATGGAAGGTCACAGTGAATGTCAAACAAAGGACCGGGGAATTGGAACATTATATTATTCTTTCTTCCAATTGCCAAAACGAGTATTCAGTTTGTGTGAATTCTACTTTTAATATGGTTCAGATCCATATGCTCACTGAACTACCCCATCTGGTGATTTTTCCAACGGTTGAATCTTGAATGTTGCAAATGTCATAAAATTATTCTATGAAAACAGCTCCATCTCTTCATTTATTTACTTTTTTTAAAAACTCTTTTAGGACTAGAAGTAATTCAGTAAATAATAGAGGGGGAGAATAAAGAAGAATTGAATGTCAAATCTTAGGTGTAATATACAACTTGTTAAATAGACTTTGAGCTTAACTCAAACCCAAAAACTAGCTCATGTATTGAGCATTATACAAAACCCTATACGGAGTCCAATACTCTCGTTCCCAACCGATTTGGATATTCTTAGGAAATTTTACATCTTATAGCAAAGGTATACACCCTATTTATTATAAAAGAAAACTATTTTAAAATATTATTTTATATAGTCACCTTTTATATTTTATAGCAAAATAGGTATTTATGTATACACTACCATTGAGGTGTGACATGCGCTATTTATGTTTTCTCTCTCTCTTTATTTCAGTTAAACACGATTCTCTCTCAAAATCTCAGCAAAATTTTTCTTCTTTCTCTCTCTCTCTCTCTTCGAGCAAAATACCTCTGCTTCTAACCGTGAATTCTCTGGCCGAATTCTCTAGGTTTACTGTAATTAAAAATACTTCTCAAATGTTGGGAGAAAGAGGGAAAAGCCAGACCTTTTCTTCAAAACCAGATTCCTCCATAGCAAGGAGGAGATCATCGCTCTAAGGCTGGGGCCAATGCGCAGGGAGCAAAAACGATGTCGGAATAATCCGAGTAGAGCATAGGTATTGTAACATGAACGACGGATACCGCAACATTTTCTACGCCGGAGAAGATTTGAAGGCCGGATTTTGTTCGTCTCCATTTTTAGTTTTAGTACAACGTATACAGTATTTTGCTTGGCCGGAAAACGCCATCTCCGGCGAACTTTCTTCTCTTCTGTGCTATTTAGTCACATACAATGATACAAATACATTGTATTCTGTACAAATGCACTCAAATACATTATATTTTTGCCTGTATTTATGTATTCCAAAGGTCTGTATTTTTTTAATATAGCCGAATATCACTATGTTATTGTGATTTTTTGTTATTTGAATACAGCCGAATTGAATACAATGTATAATAGTGAATATCTATGAATTGAATATAATATATACAGTCGAATTGAATAAAAAGGTATACACCCTATTTTCTTGATTTTTTGTTGTTTGAATACAACAGAATTCAATATACTAAAATTGAATACAATTCGATATTGCGCTTTCCGTTATTAAACACCCGTAATCACTTTCTTTTTAGGCACATTCTCTCACTGTATTTATAAATACATTCGCGCGAATACATGGAATACATAATTAAACATATGTAATCCCTGTTTTTTTAACTCAATATATTTATAAATACAGTCGCACGAATACATGAAATACATCACAATAGCAACAAAAAAAAATTAGAATTAATTTTGGTGAGTTAAATTAGGAGTGACACGCTAATTGATCCTCTTTCCGTTATTAAATAGCTGGATTCTCCTATTTTTAGGCGATTTTCGCTATTGTATTCATGAATACAGTAGCGCGAGTACAACAATTATAGTCGCGCACAACTTGACTCTCATGTTCTTAGGCGATTTCTGCTACTGTATTCATGAATACAGTAACGCAAATACAGTAAATACGGTCGCGTAACAACTAAATAGTAGCTATAAGATATGTATATGATAGCTATAGAAAGTTAATAGCCACTAAAAACTAGTAATTTCTGAAAATTTCTCATATTCTAACACTCCCTATACGTTCAGGCCTGTCAATTGGAACGTGAACAATATAAGGTGGGGCCCAATAATGGATAACAACAATTTGATAATACTATGTTAAATGAATTTTGGACCTAACTAAACCCCGTAGGATATTCTAACACAATTTCACTCCCGTTATATTTACTCCATTTTATTTTGTTTTGCAATTTGCACAATGAACTCTCACATTATAGCTTCCCTTGTTTATCTTCTCACAACATTGCTCTATGTTGTATAGGATAAAATATGTTTATATTAAATGATCGCACGAAAAAGTGACACGTGGAGCCGAAGACAGGAGATAGTTCAAACCGAAAGCAACGATGTCATCTGTTATTGGAGAGAACGATACTCATAAAGATGAAACAAATGTCTGCCACCCGCTAGCATTTAATGAGGAATATTCTACAGCATTATGTACACGGCCCGTTATAAGGAATATGTCATTCACTGTTTGCCGTTACACATTCTTCAATGGCCCTCACAATTGACATTAAAGAGGGGCTTGATCCTAGGACCTTGTTCCCTAGGTGCGGCTATAAATAGTGAACTCTATTATCATTGTAAAGGATACGAATTTTTTGGCAAACATATGCTATATTCTATTCAAAGCTCAATATAATTTTATCTTCTTGTTTACTAATATCGTTTCTATTGTGCACGAAAGCCCTGCTCCCGGAATTACCGTTTCTGCTATTTTATCTCCATCTCAAGGCTAAGAATCATATTTTTATCTAATTCATCTATTATTTCAGGATCAAATTAATTCACTTGTCTATAAATCACGTATAAATTCAACTATACCATTTTACGGGTAAACAGTTTGGCGCCCATCGTGGGGCTTAGACAGTTGTGTAATTAAGTTGGTCCTTGCCTCTTTTACTAATGTGTTTGATTATTTGTTCTTTGAAAAATAATTATGGAAAATGAGAGATAATGGTGTTAACAACACACACAACCTTGAGGCCCAAGGAAATCATCCTCAGCACGAGGATTCAATCAACGATACCCGCAGTGAGGAAAACGAGGCCACACCGGTTCACGAAAGGCGATATCCGCAACATGTTCGAGAGACGACTCCTGATGATGCTAAAGAGGAGCACGTCGTTGAAGCAGTTTATAACTAGGGATTTTGACGTGTTTCATGCTCCTTCTTGCTTACGCTTTGAGTATAAATTCTTACAAAATAGTCCCGAAAGGCTCATAAGTTGTGCTTGATTGCAGGTTTGAGCAACAAAGTGACGAGATGTCAAAGATCGGCTCAAAAGGAGTGAAACCTGCACAAGTACCAAAGACAAGACAAAACTCAGGAGAAACAGACTTAGTGCGGCCGCATTACACTTTGTGCGGTCCGCACTAGGGAGATTCAGAGAGTTAGATTTTCAGGCATCAAGGCAGTGCGGCCGCAGAAGATTTTGTGCGGTCCGCACTGAGGCACCACGGCCGCACTATCATTTTGTGCGGTCCGCGGAAGCAAACTTCAGAGAGATGCCAAGTGCTGAGGATCAAGCCTGTGCGGTCCGTGGTTGTGTTTGTGCGGACCGCGCTAGATGCCTCCGCGACCGCAGTCCATTCAGCGCGGTCCGCGAAGCCTGGGTTCAGAGAGTTGATTTTTCAGAGTCAAGAGCCTAGTGCGGCCGCACACCATTTTGTGCGGTCCGCTCTGACCTCGCAGGGGCATTTTTGTCCAGTTTTTTCAGCATAGTATAAATAGAACATTTTCCATTTTTAGGGCATCAGATATTACAGAACAGTAGCTGCGCTCGTGAGAAGCCATTTTGTAGCCATTTTGGGCATTTTAACGTAGTTTTAGCAATTGAATCATTATATTTACTTCAGTAATTTAATATTATGTCTTTCTCTTCATCTATTTCTCTGATTTTATCTTCAAGCATGAGTAGCTAAACCCATTAGCTAGGGTTGTGGCTCAACCCTAGTGTGGATAATTGATGGGTGTTGTGATTTAAGGTTAGATTGATTATGGGTGTTTGTTATTTGGGTCAATTTTATGATTTAATTTATGAATTAGTGGTTGCAAACACTAGTTTGTGCTTAGTTGACTTGGCTCTTCTTGAGAAAGAGAGCCTAAGTCTCCAAAATTGACTCAACAAGGAATTGGGATGGACTCAAAGAGATTTGATAGTCCCAATTAAAGGGTTAAACCTCGAGAGAGTAATTACCCGACTTGAACCCTAGTTGCTTGGGCAAATAAGCATACCCAATTGGTCTCGAGAGAGTCAATTGGGCAAAACCACTCTTTCTACCGAGAGGTGTAGAGTGGGTAGTATCGAGCAACGGTTATAACATATTTCCCCAATCATGTCAATCGTGCCTTAGATGCAATACCCGTCAATTAGCCACCTAGGTGAAGGTCACTACCCTAGTGCCTTTTTAAACCATTAGATACAACGTGTAGCAATTCTCGTTTAACATAATCTAGCTGCATTTATAATTGGTAGTTGATAATAGTAGAATATAAAGAAA
>NW_017670476.1:641859-658709 GCF_001879085.1 Nicotiana attenuata | reverse complement strand
TGATTATAATCTACGGTATGCCAAGTTCTCGAGCCAATTCCAAACCTGCAATGACAGCTTCATATTCTGCTTCATTGTTAGTTATCGAATGACACTTTATAGCTTGTCTAATAGTTTCACCCGTGGGTGGTACGAGAACTATTCCTAAACCTGCGCCTTTTACGTTAGATGAACCGTCAGTGAATAAAACCCAAGTCCCCGGGTTTGCACCGTTAAAAACTTGTAATTCTTTTTCAGCTTCTAATTGCATCCCCTGACTGAAATCAGCTACGAAATCAGCTAATACCTGAGATTTTATAGCAGTTCTAGGTTGATAAGTGATGTCGTACTCACTTAATTCTATAGCCCATTTTGCTAATCTACCTGATAATTCATGTTTATGTAAAATGTTTCGTAATGGAAAAGCAGTAACCACAGCAATGGGATGACATTGAAAGTAAGGTCTTAATTTTCTAGATGCCATAATCAAGGCTAGCGCTAATTTTTCTAATTGCGGGTACCGTGTTTCTGCATCTAGCAAAGACTTGCTTACATAATAGATAGGAGATTGTTTACCTTGATCCTCCCGAGCTAAAACAGCACTTACCGCAACTTCTGACACGGCAAGATAAATGAGTAACTTCTCTCCTACCTTTGGTTTCGCCAACAACGGTGGATTTGGCAAATATACTTTCAGATTCTTAAGTGCTTGCTGACAATCTTCGTTCCATTCAAAATGATCCTGTTTCTTTAAAGCTGAGAAAAATTTGAAGCATTTTTATGAAGACTTGGAAATGAATCTTCCCAGAGCTGCAATTCTCCCGGTTAATCTTTGGACCTCTTTCTTGTTAGAAAGTATATCTGGAATTTCTTCAATGGCCTTAATCTGTGCAGGATTCACTTCAATTCCACGGTTAGAAACAAGAAAACCTAAAAAATTTCCTGACGCCACTCCAAATGCACATTTTTCTGGATTCAACTTCATATTATATTTTCGTAAAATTTTAAACGTATCAGATAAGTGTGATATATGATCTTCTGAATGTTGAGTTTTAACTAGCATATCATCTATATATACTTCCATGGTTTTACCTAAATGTTCTTGAAACATTTGTGTGACCAACCTTTGATACGTTGCACCTGCATTCTTAAGATCGAAAGGCATTACCTTGTAACAGTAAGTCCCCCTGTCTGTTATAAAAGAAGTTTTTTCTTCATCACCTGGATCCATCTTGATTTGATTATAGCCTGAATATGCATCTAAAAAACTTAATAGCTCATGCCCTGCAGTAGCATCAATTAACTGGTCTATGTGTGGTAAAGGAAAGGAATCTTTTGGACAGGCTTTATTAAGGTCTATGTAATCTACACAAACTCGCCACTTACCGTTCTTCTTAGGAACTACAACAGTATTAGCTAACCAGTTAGGATACTTTACCTCACGAATTGAACTAATTTTTAGCAATTTTTGAACTTCCTCTTGAATCACCTTATTTTTTAAAGTTCCTTGCTTCCTTTTCTTTTGCTTGACGGGAGGATATGATGGATCTTCATTCAACTTATGAGTCATGACTTCCGGTGGTATCCCTGTCATGTCAGAATGGGACCAAGCAAAACAATCTGCATTAGCTTTTAAAAATTCAATCAATTTACGTTTTACCTCCAGGCTAAGATTAGCTCCTATGTATACTTTTCTCTCGGGCCAATGTATAAACAGCACCACGACCTCTAGCTTTTCTATTGTTGTTTTGATATTTTCGTTCTCCTCTGGTTCTTGAATGGTGTCAGGCCTCGAATCTACATCTGTTTGCTTTTGCTCCGGTGAGGTTGACTCCGTGTTACCCTCACCTAAATTCTGTAATTGCTATTTGTCTCCACTATTAACAACTGAATCTGCAACGGAATTAATGCTTCTAGATGTTTGTTGATCGCCTCTGATTTGGCATATTCCCCATGGAGATGGGAATTTAATAACTTGATGTAGAGTTGATGGGACAGCCTCCATATCATGGATCCAAGGTCTCCCCATGATCATATTATAAGCCATTTCCATATCTACTATCTGAAATTTAGTTTCTTTAACAACACCTGCAGCAAAAGTTATTAGAACTACCTCTCCTTTTGTTACCACACTTGAATTATCGAACCCAGACAAGGTATGCACCTTCGGTATCATTTGGTCTTCAGCTTGCATTTCACGTAATACTCTTAGTAGTATAATATTTACGGAACTTTCTGGATCAATCAAAACTCGTTTTACATTAGTGTCATGTACAAGTAAAGATATTACCAGTGCGTCGTTGTGGGGGGTCATCACTCCTTCAGTATCTGCATCATCGAAAGAAATACTTTCATTTTCTAAAACCTGCCGTACCCGTTTCCCTTGTGTAATCGTTACTTTCAAAACCTTGTTGGAAGCCGTATATGTTACACCATAAATATCTTCTCCCCCACTTATAACATTCACGGTTCTCTTGGGTGATGGGGGTTTTGGTGGCTCTTGCCTATTTTTCATATAGGCTAGTTTCCCTTTCTCACTAAATAACTCAGTGAGATACCCTTGTTTCAATAGATGATCCACTTCACTTTGTAAGAATCTACATTCTGAAGTCTTGTGCCCGTGATCATTGTGGAATTCACACCAATGGTCTGGATTGCGCCTATTTGGATTTGACCGCATCTCTTTTGGCCACCGTACCTTGTCTCACATGCCTCTTAAAACAGCTACGAGCTCATAGGTAGTAACATTGAAATTATACCCACCGAATCTCGCTTTTAAACCTCTGTCATCATCTCGCGACTCTTGTCTGTTTCGGTCATTTCTGAACCTAGATGAAGAACCAGATTCCCTGTTCCTCGATTTTTGATCATATCGTTGATTATCCTCCTTTGACCGTGAGTCTTTTCTTGCAGGTCCCATATATGGATCGTACTTGTTTTTACCTGATCTTTTTTCGGTTTCTGACCTCCTGGAATTGCTTCTTTCTTCATGATGAAACTGAGGTACGGTATCTTCCTCAATTCGCAACTTCGTACTGTACCTGTTATAAACGTCATTCCAAGTGGTTGCAGGGAACTCTCGAAGGCTTTCTTTAAGTCTTCTCGTGGCTTCTGAACTTTTATCATTTAAGTTGCTCGCAAAAGCTATTGCAGCCCAAGTCATCCTTTCATGTTGGAATCTATCAACAAAATCTCTGAGCAACTCTGAGTCCCCTTGTTTAATTTTGAAAATGTCTTCCATTCTTTTTTCAACCTTTTGAGCTCCCGAGTGCGCTTTAGTAAAAGAATCTGCAAGCTCAGCAAAAGAGTTAATAGAATTTTCAGGTAAAAGAGAATACCAGGTTAATGCACCCTTGGTGAGTGTTTCTCCAAATTTTTTGACCAACACGGATTCGATTTCTTGCTTGGTCAAATCATTGCCTTTTACACTTGTAGTAAATGCAGTTACGTGATCACGTGGGTCTGTTGTGCCGTCATATTTCGAGATTTCAGGCATTTTGAACTTTTTAGGGATTGGAAGGGGAGCAGTACTTGGTTTCCAAGGTTGTTGCGAATACTTATCCACATCCACTCCTTTGATCACAGGAGGAACACCAGGGATTTACGATGGGCTCATTTTGTTCCTTAAGCTGTTTCTGCAAAGTTAGTACTAAATTTTGCAAATGAGAATTACTTAAATTACCTGGTTCTCCTTCCTGTGGCTCACTGGGGGTTCCTCCATTTCCAGAATTGATAAGGCCAGAACGAGGATTCTCCAGTGTGTTGTTATTAGGCGTAGGTGTGGGCGGTGCAACATGTAATCGACTAACAAGAGTTTGAAGAGCTTTGTTAACCCGTGCATCAATTACTTTCTGTAAAGCGTCATCCGCTCCTTCAAAATATTCAGATTGCTCTTGTTCAACAGCCCGGGATTCAGGAGTAGGAGTGCCTTCACGAGATTGACGTGGTGAATTTTGAGGGGGAGGAACCACGTTAATGTTTTGTAAATCACCTTGATTTTGATGGACTTGATGTTCATGGTTTCCTAAGGTATTCTCACTGTCATTGTTGTTGTTGTTGTTGTTCGACATGATGATAATAACAGATAAAATGTAACTTAAAGAGAATAGATTATCAGATTCCCGGTAACGGAACCAATTTGTTTAACCAGAAAACTGAATATTTGGTTAAAGCTAGAATTTAATAGAGAAATCGGGTTACTGATAATCAAGAAATAAGAGATTTTGTGAACAACAATAAAGCAATGAATAAGAGTATATTTCAGTATAATCGGAATGATATTTCGTGTCCTACAATTGTTATGACTTTCTCCTTTTATAGTTAATTCTAAGAGAAAGTGTAATATCTTTGTCTTAATGAGGCAATTACGAGCAGTAAATGACATTAAAAGAAACGTTATTCAATCATTCTTATTAAATACAAATTCTCTAACGTATTTGGCATTTAATGTTGAATTTGGACTCTTTTACGCTATCAGATTCATATCTTCAATTCCTTCTGATCTTCGAGCTTTAAATGGCTCGAACAGGTACGAGTCTTGTTTCATCTGGATAGTAGCTCGTATCTTCTCTCCCGCATCTATTGTTGCTCGTGTCTTCTAACTGTTTGTCATGCTTTGACTATTTGACCGGTCCACGTGTCATGACATGTCATCTTCAATATTTAAATTCAGTTTTTTCCCAATACACCAACTTGTTAAGTTAAAGCCTCTTGCTTCTGAGCACTAGTGTGACCCAGACATAACGTTGGTTTGAGTTACCTAAATATTTTTTTTCTGATGTGATAATAATTTATTTGGCCAAGTTCGTACCATTTTCATCCAAAAGTCACCATTAAAAGTATTCTTACACTTATATGTAACATATTTATTTTTTAACTTTCAGTTGTCCGCACACCCGATGCATAGAACCGTGTTACGTAGATTCTACTTTAACTAATTATAAGAGCAAAACCATATTATTAAGAAAATTAAAGTTAATAAATCGGTAAGCTTAGCTTCTATTTTAATTTTGCCCTAAAGTATTACGTCCTGTAAAGTGAATTGCGATTTGTTTTGCCTAACAAAAAGTATTGTATGAATGACCACAACTTTTCACCTTTACTAAGATTTTATTGTTTTAAACTTCTTATAGAAATGAAACCAACAAGCTATAATCTTATCGGCTTAATTTATTACTATCAGAATTTAATTTCTGTAAAAATTAATCGTCATAAATCAAATAATTTAAGCAAGAGAGTAATAACTATCCAGGGAACAGTACAGACATCTAATGGTAATCTGGTAATTGTAATCCCTAAATTGTCCATATTCATCTCCATATATCTAATGGCCAGTAGTCGAAATGATCACACAACCATATTGCTTTTGAATGTAACTAAGTAATAGAAATTTTAAGTATATCCATTGACAGTACTACAGTAAATTTTACATAGTGCAACTTATCTCATGTAGAAGATTATATATATATATATATATATATATATATATATATATATATATATATATATATATATTCGCCTTTCTTTGTTGGAATTTTAGGCGATTGAAACCCTGCACCATAAGCTTTAAGTATTTCCTAACCAACTTTATCCTAACAATGCGATGAGTTGTTAATATTAGAAGTCAAATTCTGGTTCTCCCCCCACTTGCAATGGCTAAATCTGTGGTCTAATCAAAGATGTGTTTCTGTTTATACATAAAGAAGGGTGGAAAAAAGAAGAGTTTTTTCTGTCCGACTAAAACTTTCTTGTTTCCTTTCATACTAGCAAACATAGCTTAGAAATATAGTTGCTTAGATATGTAGACTGCACGAGTACTGGCCTTGTCGATTTTGGAACTTGATATTGCTACGTAAGAGTTGGACATGCATGCATTAAATATGCTGTTTTTCATTTGATTACGTAAAGAGGACCTGCACGACTGTGCCTCTATTTAGAATCTATGACTTTGTGTGTAGAATTCTCGTGAATGAAAGTTCATGGAAGGGAAGAATAATAGACCGAGTACTACTCCTTCCGTTCCATAATAAGTGTCCAATTTACTTTTAGCACGTCCATTAAGAAAATACTAAATCCTATACAAAATTACCTAGTATGACTAAACTACCCTTGTTTAGTAAGTTAATGTGATGAGAGAGAAATTTTTTTAGGGATATGCACATAAGGGTAAAAGAGTAAAAGCAATTGAATTTTTTCTTGATTACCTAACTAGACACTTATTTTGGACCAAAATCAAAAAGTAAATTGGACACTTATTGTGGACCGGAGGGAGTATATTTTATACTAATACCTCAGATGTTTGACTTCAAGCTTCATTAATCACATCTACCTATAGCTACATGTAGGTTTTGACTTGTTTACATTTGGAATATGTTAGGGGATAGGACCGATCGAGTACTAGGCTGCCCCAAGTGACACCTTTTCTTTTACAAGACATTTGGATAAGCTTCATGACGAGTTGGATGAGTTTTAATAGTTATAAATGGTGACTAGTTTAAGGCTCACCAATTGCAAATGACTATTGGTAAGACTATCATTAAGGCGGAGCAACAGTTTAGGTTACAGTTGGGCCAATGCAGTTTCTTTGTTTTAAATCTTGTACTCTCTCTGTTCATTTTAGACGACACACTTTTTTTTATTGGTCCGCCAAAAAAAAATGACATATTTTTATAATTGAAAATAATTCAACTTTAAACTCTATATTTTGCCCATTTTACACTTAATGAGAAGCTTTTATAACCACTCAAAAGTTATGGCCCAACAAAGCTTTTATTCTTTCAAAAGTCTTTTCATTTTCTTAAACGTCGTGTCGAGTCAAACTACCTCATCTAAATTGAAACGGAGGAAGTATTGTTTTAAGAAATTAATTCATTGAATATATATAAATTAATTATTTATTTAATTATAAGTTAGAACCCAATATGTTAAAAGGACTAGAATCACGAATCCGTAAACTTTAACCTACTATTTCTTTGAATTCTCTTTTGAATCAAAGAAAAGGGAAAAAGCAAATTGTGGCTTATAATATCAGGATCGAAGAAAACCAGTGCGTGCGTGTCTGAAGAGTGTTTCTGTGTGTTGGTACAAGATCAAAGCTGTCTGGTTTCCTTTCCTATTGGCAAACATAGCGTAGAAAATAAATGGCGTATGCATTCCGTAGAATAGTACACGAGTGTGTTTCAATCTTGATCTGCAAGCAAATACATATTACTATATACATACAATATTAGGACTCTTACTTCCCTCTTTAATTAGACATGTTATATATAATTATATTGCAAAATTCTAATATTTGTTGTCACAAAGACTGTGACATTTAGGCTTTTGACATAATTTTTTTTTTTAATTTATATATATATATATATATATATATATATATTGCTTTTTATACTAAAAGCCATGCCAACCAATAAGTAGAGACCATCTGTTGCTCAAGAATTAAAGTTAATTGTTATGAGTAGAGGCTATCGGTTGCTCAAGAATTAAAGTAGATTGTTATGAGTAGAGACTATCGGTCCCAATCCACGCCAAAAATTGGACTACATGCAAGGATCGTGGAACGAGTTGATTAGTCAACTCAAATGCAAAGATTGATAATGTATCAAAAATTTATGGAATTTTGCTGTGGTATGGCCTTATTGACGACCCATAACTTTAAGAAGAGGATATGCCCATTTTCCTACGTGAAAGAGAAAGACAGAACATTAAAAGAAGTGTTGGAAAAGAGAGGAAGAAAAAGAAGGAAATAGACACGGCATAGGACCCCTCAAGAGTATGGGAAGCACCACTTCGTTAATTCCGCCAATGTAAGCCAAACATTAGATGCCCATAATGCCCAGATTCACTGCACTTGCATTGCAATTCTAACTTTCAGTGAAACAAAAAAACGAAAACTAAATTTTATACGGTAATTTCGGGATTTTCAAATCGAGTTGAGCAATAGAAATTTGTTTTATTTAAAAGGAGATTCATTTGGACACCATAAATCCCACCACCCCCAACAAAATTAGAGACAATTAATGTGGCACATTTTTGTATAGGGTAAAATATGCTATGACACGTGGTCATCTAAAGGAAGGACACGTGGAACCCGACGAGGATGACCAGAGGCCGAACGCAGCTATTCCGCTTGTCACTGGAAGGAATAACATTCATAAAGGTGTATTAAAATGCTCAGTGCCCCGTAGCATTTAATAAAGAATATTCTATGGCATTTAAGAGCGCCGGTCCGTTATAGGGAATTTGGCATTTATGTTCACGGTTACATATTCATCAATGGTCCTCATAATTGACATTAAAGGAGGGCACGATCCTAGGTCCTCCTTCCCTAGACATAGCTATAAATAGCAAGCTCAGTTATCATTGTAAAGACACGGATTTTCTGGCAAACTTACACTACATTCTGTACAAAGCTTAATACAATCTTACTTTCTCGCTTTTTGATTTCACTACTGTTGTGCCCGGAAACCTTGTTCTCGAAACTGTCACTTTTGCTATTTCCTCTACATTTGAAGGCTAAGTATTGCATAATTCTTCGTTTATCTTATTATTTCAGGATCAAATTAGTTCACTTGTCAAGAAACCACATATAAATTCAACAGTACAGTTTTATGGGTAAATAGCTTGGCGCCCAACGTAGGCCTAGATAGCCATGCAATTAGATTGATCTTTGCATTTTTTACTAATGTGCTTTGATTATTTTGTCTTAGAAAAAGTCATAAGAAATGGCAGATAACATTGTCAACAACACGGACAATCTTTAGATTCGAGGAGATCAACCTCATTTCGAGGACTCAATCAGTGACACCTACAATGAGGGGAATGACGTCATACCGGTGCATGACAGACAGTATCCTCAACAGGTTCGGAAGACAACTCCCGATGACATTGATGAGGATCATGTCATTGACGCAGTAAAGGTCTTACAAGAGCAACATGCGATCACTCTAGGCCATCTCACGGGATAGGATAAGGTTATGGGGGAGTTGAATCAGGCGCTGTCGGGGACTTTGAATAATGCAAATAGATGAGATACATCCTCCCCCCTCCCCCCCGTGTTCTCGCAAACCAAACAAAGCAGAGGGTCGACAACAACACTCCCAGAGGTGAAGTTGGCTCCGACGGGGCGGGGGGTGGGGGGTGGGGGGGATTCGGTCTCAATAACGAGAATGACCCTTTCAAGAATGAACTTTTACGGTTTATGAGGGAAGTAAACGCCCGCATGGACCAAATTCCGGGCGCGCCACCAGTATTGAAAGGCCCAGACTCAAAGAAATATACTCAATTGTCATACAAGCCAAGTGTGGCACCAGAATTATTCCCGAAGCGGTTTAAAATGCCTGAAGTGCCAAAGTATGACGGAACTTTAGATCCTTAGGAGCATGTTACCACCTAAACAATAGGGGTAAAGGGAAATGATTTAGCTCCTCGCGAAATTGAATCAATGTTGTTAAAGAAATTTGGAGAAACTCTCACGACGGGAGCTCTGGCGTGGTATTCACTATTACCCGCGCATTCCATAGATTCCTTTGAAATGCTCGCGGACTCTTTCATCAAGGCCCATGCTGGGGCCAGAAAAGTACAAGCCCGGAAGGTCGATATATTCAGGATTGCACATAGAGAGTCTCAGTTGCTACAAGAATTTGTTACCCAGTTCTAGTAGGAAAGAGTGTTGCTCCCGGCTGAATGGGTAGCTGAAGCATTCACCAAGGGATTGAATCCGAGAAGTTCAGACACTTTCTGGAAGCTGAAGGAAAACCTGCTTGAGTTTCAAGCAACGACTTGGGCAGATGTCAACAACCGGTACGAGTTAAAAATAAGGATCGAAGATGATTAGGTTGGCTTTTCATTGTCGACCAAAGAACGGGAGAAGAACAGAGAAAAATCAAAAGATGACTATGACACGGGCATACAGACTTTGAGGGGCCATTTTTTGTCCTACCAGCGGATCGAAGGCCATGGCAGAGGCTTCCAGACAACAGACAAGTTCAACGTTGACAGAAGGACCGATCGTGGTTGGAACAATAGATCACTGCAGGATAAAGAAACGCCGGGCTTAAGGGATCCTTCTTACCCCAAGTTATCAGATCAACGTCAGTATAGTGGAATTGGTGTCATCCATGAGAAATATCAAAGAGGCACGGTTCCGGAGACCAATGAGATCCGTTCCCAGCCAGAGGGATCCCAACTTATAGTGTGAATATCATGGGACGAATGGCTACCGGACAGGGGACTGCTGACACCTTCGGGAGGAAGTGGCAAGATTATTGAAGAATGGTCACCTTAGAGAGTTCTTAAGTGACCGAGCTAAGAACAATTATGGTCGTAACAGAGATAACCCGAAACCCTCGAAAGCAGGAGAAGAACCCCCACGCCAATCGATCAACATTATCTTTGGAGGGAATGAGATTAACGGGATCACCTTTTCGACAGCAAAGAAGACGAAAGTATCAATAACTCACAGTAAAAGGCTCCGGGAAGACGACATCACTTTTACAGAGGAGGACGCAGATGGATTGCTGCTACCATACAATGATGCACTGTTAATTTCTTTAAATGTGTTAGATATTAAGATTAAACGTGTTCTAGTGGATCCAGGAAGTTCGGCTAATATCATACAATGGAGAGTATTGGAGCAATCTAAACTCACTGGAAGCATTATTTTGGCCCCAAAGCTCCTCGCTGAACCTTGCGAGCTTGACGACCCCGGGAGAGATTTTGTTGCTGACGAATGCTCAAGGAGTAATGAAAAAGACTCTCTTCGAAGTAGTATATGGTGATGTCACACCTCCTTTTTCCCGCAGGGGATAGGGAGTTTTTCCAATTAAAGTGATAATATTCGAAATGAGATTATTTATATAAATTCGAAGTCGCCACTTGGGATAATTCATGGTGTCCCAAGTCACCGGTTTATTTTAAATCCCAAATCGAGGAAATTTGACTCTGTTTAAAAGTCTGCGAAACCAGAAGACCGGGTAAGGAATTCTGTTAACCCGGGAGAAGGTGTTAGGCATTCTCGGGTTCCGTGGTTTTAGCACGGTCACTTTAATCATACCTGGCTTAATTAAATTGTTTAATTACATGTTTTAGAACCTACGTGCGCTTTTCATTTTACCGCTTTTAATTGAGAAGTTATCCTGAAACGAGTCACGCGTACGTGTACTCATTTCGCTCGGCGCGTCAAGAATCATGTCACGCGTACGTGTACACAATTAATCACGCTTTATTATTGTTAAGAATTTTTGGCCGAGGTTGCTCGAACGCATACCTCGATTTATTTTAAAAATCATAATTATGTCACGCGAATGTGTACACAATCACGATGATAGACTAACTCGCGCCTAAAGCATTTTCTACGAATATTCATTTTTAAGTCGTACTCGTGTCACGCGAACGTGTACACAATTAATAACATTTTCTTATTACTAAGACTGTTTGGTCAAGGTCGCGCGAACGCGTACCCTGATTTGTTTTTGGGAATCGTAATCATGTCACGCAAACGTGTACACAATTACGATAGTATATGCTATGTTTAACACTCACTACTTTATCTGTTGATCTATTTTGATATCCATGAATTTGTAAAGATGGTCTAACTTACAACTTGTTACCCTAATGGTCTGATGTTAAAATTATTGATCGAGTTTTCTTTCGCAAATTTCAGCAAAAACCAGACCTTAATCTCACTTAAAATCCTAAACAATCCACTCATTCACAACTGAAATTTCCAGATTCCCAAAAAAACTCTTTGAACTTTTATTGAACAAAATAAGACAGCAACAAATCCAAACCATAATCTCGTGAAACAAAGAAATAATCAGATTCAGAGATCCAAGCTCAATAAAGTGTACTAAAATGTCATGCCATCAAAAAATTACACAAAAAACCTATTAACATAGTCAATGGTTGAAACAAACAGTGAAAAGGAGAAAAAGAGGACCTTTTATGTAAATTATCCGAGTTGGAACTACAGGAGCTTAACAAATGGACAATTATTGATCGGAGCGTCTACAGGCGACAACAAGCGGAACCAGCGATCGGAGACCTCCAACGGCGATCTCAAACGGACCTCGGACAGAACCTCTCGCCGGCGCCTCAACTGGTGACGGAAAATCCAAACGCGTCTCAATCAAAAATCCTTCATAAACGAGCGAATAGGGACCTTCACTGAGCAAAGGACCAATAGAAAGCTGGTGTTGATCGATGACTAGCTTCTTGTCAATGTGGACAACATTTGAGCACAAAAATTATCAATGTCAGAGAGAATGAGGGGGCTCGTTCGTTTCTCTCGCTGGAAAACCGAGGAAAACCTAGGGGGGTTGCCGCTGGAATTATCTTCAGCCTGATTTTTGGTGAAGGGATACGGTGGCCGGCGATTTTCCGGCGGGTTTTAGGCTGGCGGCTGTTGGTTTAGTGATGTGGACGGCTGGTGGAGTTCTTGGGGTTCAGGGGTTTTTCTTGTTGGGTTTTTTATTTTTGGGGTCAAGAAGAAGACCCCCTATGAGAGTTCTTTTAAAGTATTAGGGTTTCTTTTAGAAAAATCTGATGGGTCTAAGGGTATTGGGCTTGGGATTATGGGCTAATGTCTGAATTGGGTCAAATTATTGCCAAATTTGCCTTTAAAAGTGGCCATTTAACTCTGCTAGACTAACAATATTAATTCCTAAAATAATAACTATAAAATTTTGAAATCATTCCTAATTAATTAAAACAAACTACATTATGACATGAAGCTATATATATTGATATTTTTGAAGAATATGCTAAAAATAAAAATGGGTTAAAAATAATATTTTTCTAAAAATGCCCAATACCTTAATTAAATAGAGAAAAGTGAAACTATTTTTGTATTTTTTCAATTTTGTGTTCTAAAAGTAGAATTAAAGTTAATAATAATGTGAAATAATATAGAAGTAAACTCAAATAAATATTCTAAAAATACTAGGACTATTGAAGGATAATTCTAATGTGCGGGTCAAAAATTACATGTCTACAGCTGCCCCCTTTGACTGGAAACACGAAGAGTTTTCAGACAAAGACCGACGAGACAGGTTTTTTTCGACCCGAACCTTATTTAAAGACAACAAAAACAAAGAAAGATAGTACGACCGAGTCCTGGTTTTGGACAGCCTACATATCCCGGGTTATAAGAGAATTAGGTTACGTGTAGATCAAAAGTAGGAACAGTGATGGAGTATACCGAGGTGGAGAGTCGAGTGAAGTGCCGTCGAGGTTCTGGTCCGCGGTTCCTGCCATTACATCAAAATAAAAAGGAAAATTGCAGCAAATATAAAAGAAAAATGCAAGATCCTATCTACTTCTTGTCTTGAATCTTCCTTGAATCTCCACTTGATCACTCAACATGAAACTGAAATTCACCCCGTTCTTCAGGTGAGCATCCTGCTGAGTTGAATTTGAAGAAAACTGGAAGTTGACCCTGTTCTTCAGGCGGGCACCCTGATGACTTGAATTTGAAGAAAACTGGAAGTTGGCCCTGTTCTTTAGGCGGGCACCCCGCTGACTTGAATTTGAAGAAAATTGGAAGTTGACCCTGTTCTTCAGGCGGGCACTGATAACTAGGGATTCTAGTCTATTTTATGCACCTTTTTGCTTAAGTTTTGGACTAAAAGTGTATACAAGTAATCCCGAAAGCTAACATGCTGTGCTTGTTTGTAGTGTTTGGTCAAAAAGAGACAAGAAAGTTAAAACCAGCTCAAAAAGGAGTGAAACCTGCACAAGTAAAAGCTGAGTCAACTGAGCGCTGACAGCAGAAAATCAATCGCGGACGCGGAGGGTCCACCGCTGAGGCGGGCTCTATCTCGCGATCCGCGGTGGAAACTTTAGAGAAGTGTGTTTTAGGGCTTGCAAGTTACCGCTGCCCGCGGTGCTTTTGTGCGGCAGCGGTATCTCTATCGCGGAAGCGGTCCGTTTATCGCGGTCCGCGGTGGTAAGGTTCAGAGAGCTATAATTTTAGGCTTAAAAAGTCACCGCGGCTCGGGGTGAAATTGTGCGGCAGCGGTGGCTTCAGCGCGGCCGCGGTGCATTTACTGCCCTCAGCGGAAGCTAGATTCAGAGAACCAAATATAGAGCTCAAAGTTGAAGACCTCGGTCCGCGCTTGATTTTGTGCAGCTGCGGTAGTCTCAGCTGCAGCGGTCCATTTCCGCTGTCAGCGGTACCTCCGTAAGGGCATTTTTGTCCGGAAAATTCAGCTGTGTATAAATACTTCTTTTTCAGATTTTTAGGTCATCTTATCTTTGGTAGAGCACGTGAACAACTGTTTTTAGCCTTTTTGAGTAATTTTATAGCTTGTTTAACAATTAATCTTAGATCTTTATCTTGTAGTTACTTTTTATGGGTTATTCTTCATCTAAATCTTTGATTTCTTCAGTTTTACGAGTAGCTAGACCCATTAGCTAGGGTTGTGGCTCAACCCTAGTGTGGGTATTTAATGGGTCTTCTATTTTAGGGCTTAAATGTTTATGGGTGAATGATATTTGGTCTGATTTGTGCTATAAATATTGAATTAGTGGTTGCAAACACTAATTTGTGCCTTTTTGACTTAGGCTCTTCTTGAGAAAGAGAGCCCAAGTTTAGGAAATTCAGGCCAACAAGGAATTGGGGTGCATTCTATCTCATTCAAGAGATTGATAGCCCCAATTAAAGGGTTAAACCTAGAGATAGTTATACCCGACTTGAGACAACTTTGCTTGCACAATTTGAACACCTAATTGGGCTTGAGAAAGCCAATTAGGGCAAAGTCACTCAAACTACCGAGAGGTATAGAGTGAGAAGTTTCATGCATTGGCTATATCACGATCCCAACTATAACAATTTTGCCCTATGTTTTAGATCCCGTTAGATACTCACCTAGGAGTAAGTCACTTTCCTAGTGCCTTTCCATCAATTAAGAAAAGCCTACAAAAATATCATACTTAATCTAATTTCTTGCATCATTAGTATAAAAAATAGGATAGTGAACAAACAAAGAATAATTGGAAGTGTAATTAAGATCATCGCACATTGCTAGATTAGATAGGAACCCAATTCCAAACCTTTCTTAGCTCTTTATGGATTCGATCCCAACTTATCGGGTAAAAGCTACATCGACCGCTGTTGCCACTCTATAGTGGTGTAGGGTTGGCTCCGATCAACTTTTTGGCTCCGTTGCCGTGGATCGAAACGGTTTTGTCTATCTATCTAACTAGTTTTGTGTCTTGTTTTTCTTTCCTTCTATTTTACTAATTTCTGTGAGTTAATTAATTTAGGTACAACATGGCAAACAATGATCCTATTGGAAATGTTTCGGGGGAGGAGGTTGATGATAATGGAGAAGATGAGGTGCCTCTAGTACCTCAAGGTCAAAGAAGAGGCCGTCAGGCCAATGACAACATTCTAGAACCTCCCCCGCCTCCTCCAAGAGTCGCTCCTCGGATTCTTCCAAATGAGGGCTATGCATGTGCAATTGTCCCACCCCGGATCCAGGCGGGCAATTTTAAAATTATAAATGTGATGCTGACTTTATTGGAGCAGCGAGGGTACTTCACAGGCACTCCTCATCAGAATGCATATAAACAACTTAAAGGCTTCGTGGATACCTGTTAGGGAAGCATGCAGACGAATGTGTCAGAGGATGCTTTACGATTGAGATTGTTCCCTTTCTCACTTCGAGGGAAAGCTTTGGATTGGCTCGAAAGACTTCCCAACCATTCCATCCATAATTGGGATGAGTTGGACAAGTTTATAGCTAAGTTTTTCTCGCCGGGGCATATGGCGACTTTGAGAGATGAGATTTTGGCCTTCAAACAGGAACCTAATAAACCACTTTATGAAATCTGGGAAAGGTATCAGACAATGGTGAAAGAATGTCCGAACAATGTCATGACCGAAGCAATGATCCAGCAGACTTTCTACCGTGGCATTAACACGACCAATCAGTGTGTGGTGAACCAGCTATCAGGGGGAAATTTTATGAACACACCTTATGCTGAGGCGTGTGAGATTTTGGATGAGATGGCAGACACTTCCTCAGCTTGGCAGAGTCGAGCTAATGTGACACAAGGTGATCCCACAGTCATTCACCTGCACAAAGAGCTCCACGACCATGGCCAAGCAATAGCAGAGTTAACTACAACAATGAACTAGTTGGCAAAAGCTCAATTGCAGCAAGTTCAAGCGCCATGACAAGTAAATTCTATGGAAGGTGTCAGCATGTTGGCCAACAAGAGACAACAAAGAAGTCTACAAGGTCAAGGTAGCCCGGATCAATATGATCAAGGTAGTGGTGGTTTCAACCAAGATGATGGGTATGATGAGCAAAGCGAAGAAGTGCAGTACGTGAACAATTATCAAGGACAAAGGGGCAATGCTCCTAACCAACAACAATAATGGAGATCCCAAGGCAATTGGGGGAATCAAAACCAACAAGGAAATAGTAACTGGGGGAACAACAATCAGAATTGTGGCAACCAGAACAACTAGAACAACCAGGGCAACTGGAGTGGCAACAACAACAATTGGGGAGGAAACAACAATCAGGGTGGTTGGAATAATGGCAATCAAGGAAATCGGGGGCAAGGCTTTCAAAGGCCTCCGATGTATCAACAACCAAACAACCCACCTCCATTTCCATCCCAAGGTCCTAGCTCGTCAAACAATGAGATGGGGAGGATCGAGATGATGTTTGAACAAATGATGAAAAAGAACGCCGACTCTGATGCTCAGTTGGCATCCCACAATACTTCAATCCGAAACTTGGAGGTTCAACTTGGCCAGATTTCACAATCTTTGATACTCGCCCTAAGGGGGCTCTACCTAGTGATACGGTAGTAAACCCGAAGGGTGGGAACAATACCGGGCATGCAATGGCGGTGAT